>NC_089505.1:3644287-3939287 GCF_036850995.1 Saccopteryx leptura | reverse complement strand
TTTCTTCATGATATTATTTGTCTGACACAATGTAGACTCCAAGACAATAAACTTCACATAAATAATTGAGTAATTAAATAAGCTTCTGATACGGGCTCATATCCAAAATTTATGAAGAACTTACCGGTATATAATTCAACACCAAAGAAACAAACAATCCAGTTTCGAAAATAAGCAAAGGACTTCAATAGACACTTCTCCCAAGAGGACATGACAGACTTACGAAAAGATGCTTACATCACTAATCACCAGAGAAATGTGTTAGAAGCTATATAGTAGACACGCTTGTCCATATTTCTTTGCTAATTCCAAGTAAATACTATGGGCCTTGTCTGTAAGGAAAGAAGGAAAATGGGCCAGAGATCCAGGACCCAAGAAATGATGGGGGGGGGGTGAGTTTTTATTTTTCTTTTTCCCTTACATCCCTGAAACATGGAGCCAGCCACCCAGCAACAACAGGTACACAAACACACACACACAAACCCAACGAAAGTCAGCTCTTTCCAGACAATGAACCGTGACAGGGACGGCCCAGAGTCACCAGCTGGCCTTGGCCGTCTCTCCTAACTGTACCGCTGTCCATATCCTGGCTGAGATATTGTCCTATCAGCTGGCAGGGTGCCACCCTGCGAGAGAACTGTCTGCAGTATGGGCGCAGTCTCTCTCTATTAGTTCTGGACACTGCCTGTGATTCTGAAGTTATCTCCAAACAATGCAATGTTTAATAAAAATAAAGCAGGGGAGAGAGAGAGAGAACTCAGGGAAGGGCAAGAATGGTCATGGAGAGTGAGCATACTTATGGGTTTCAAATGAATCACTTGTCTTCCCGGTCTGACTGGTATTTTAATCACTTGTCAGTGTTCTGTCCGCCCCACTATGCCCTTCTCATACAAGGATGTGACGTTGGGCGGCGAAACCCAACTGCAGGGTCCAGGTTCTGGCTGGAGGGCTGACCAGGCAAGTGACCTTGGACAGGCTACGCCCCCTCTCCGAGGTGCTTTCTTCCTCAGCACGATAGTGACTAAAACCAGTGCCCAAGTCAACGTCCGCTTCCTGGTTGGCAGGGGCTGAGTTGGTTAGTACCCCTAAGAGCCTCACATTCCTGTTCTCGGCATCATACAGACCAGGACCGTACTCGGCTCTCTGTTTCTGTGTTTCTTTCCATGGACCCTGCAGCAGCGACCCGCCTCTCTCAGACTCTGTTCCCTCGGGTCCTAGTCCCGGCCGCACGAGGAGCAAAAACATTGTTTAGTTAAACGTAAAATATGTCTTTAATTTCAAATATTTGGATTTTTGGAAAAGCGGTTGCTTTAATTTGTTCACAACGTGAATTCTAAGAGAGTCCCTCACCCCTGGCAGAATGAAGCCAGCGTGAAAGCAGTTTTTGTCTGTTTCTGAGTTATTCTGTCATCTCATAAACCGCGAGGAAAAACACAACGCGTTTGAAGCACTAAGTTATTAATGTTTCCTAATACAATGTTCCATTTTATACAAGGCTAAATTCTACTTTGTATGATTTCCTTCCTTCTCGATTCTTCTCAAAATCAGTGGCATTAGATGTACCGAGGTAGATTTGGTAAGAATTGGAAAAAAAATAACATAAAACCACACTTTGTATTCAAATTGATAAAATGTCGCAAATGAGCACCCACCCACCCACCCTCGGGCTCCGGTACTCTGTGGGGCGGAGCCATTGCAGAAGATGTTACCAAACTATGTTGCAAGCAACAAGTTCACACTGGATCCTTGTCGGGATCATCTCAGTCTCAAGGGATAAAATAAAAACTAGCAAAGCACACCCCTTGTTTTGAGTTACTCCATAATGAAATGAATAAAACCTGATCGCAAGCCCTAAGTGAAGAGCAGGCTTCTCGAGGAGGGCAGCCCCGGAGAGTTGGAGGGTGCGGTCCAGCCAGATAAAAGACCCGAGGACTGCAAACAGCCGCTCTCCGTTATTGACGCGCCCTGGGAGTGACTGTGGGCCAGCTTACAAGGAACACGCGGGGCGTCATTTCACTGGGTCCTTGTACCTGTTCAGTCATTGTTTAGAGACACTGACGTTCATCAAGGGAAGTCTGTGGCTGGCAGTTCCCCGGGGAAAATAGCAGAGTTATGTATCAGTGTCCTGATTAAATGAATCGGCTAGCTTTAGCCTCTGCAAAACCTGGAGGAATACAGCATAAGCCTCATTAAGCATCAGAAGGGTGCAATCATGTTACTGTGGGCTTCATTACCCCCCATCATGTGCTTATATTTTCACAGGGGCCAGAGGTTATGAGATGACTGTCAAGGGAAATCATTGGACGTACTAGAAAAGGGAATCAACTTGATTATGTCACTTAAGTGGTTTTGTGGTGGTTTTTTTTTTGGTGGTTTTTTTTTTTTTTTTTTGGCTTTGATCAATCCGATTTAAGTGCCTACAATGACTAGAGATGACACAGGTGGATCCCAGTGGAGTAGACAATAGGAAGATAGGAACAATATATTGGGAAGTTTCTTCTTAATTTCTAGGACTGATTTTGGGAATATTTGTTCCTTCAGATAAGTGGGGGGGACATGTTCCATTGTGGATGTTGTTGTAAAAGGCGCCCCACACAGAGTCAGGTCGCAACACCCCTTTGCCCCCCCCCTCTATCTGAGAACACCAACGTGTGACCCTACCCTGACTCAGCTCAACGCCGCAAACCCTTCCCTCCTGGTCTGTGAAGGATGCCGTCTCTCGCGATGGAGCCAGACACTATGTTTCTGTAACTCCGTGGTTTTTAATTTGTTGTAACAGACAACACATTTTATTCTTCTCATTGGCTGTATTTGCATAATTTCCATGTGGTTAAAATTATTTTTAGAAGTGCCTTGTGGGCTGTAGGTGAGTCCTGAAGCATGGCAGGATGCCTTTATTTATTTACTTACTTACTTATCAGAAATGGGACAACTTAGCTCACTCTCTGTTTGGACTTTAAATTATAATCTCAGCGAGGACAGGCTGGAAACGCCCCTTAGTGATGAAGAGAAGCTCTACCAACCAGACGCGCTCCACCAGGGTCCCCTGTGGAGATGTGGAGACACCACGGATGAACAATCTGGAAACTCTAGTGACCATATCCTGGGTTTCTGTTCTTCATCTCTCTGTCCTCCCCCCCCCCCCATGCCCACGCTTGTGGGTGTGCACACACACACACACACACACGTGTGCAGGCACACACGCGTGCACCACGGAGAACTGAGCAGTTTAACCACAATGCAGAACTGGGAGTATTTCCAGGGAGCCTGCACCTCTTCCAGCCCTCAGGATAAATCTGACAACTTCCATATGAGAAAAACTCTCTTTAGAACGCACACACACAAAGAGCAGTTTATGTTCGTTTTATAGTTACGACTCCTGCTATTCTATGAAGTCTGCATCCAGGACGCCCCCAAGCTTTCACTGAACACACACACACACAACTGCCGTTGCTAGAGAGACAGTCCCTGACTGTGCACACGTTTTTATACACTCTCTTAAAAGTCCCTGACTTGGTCAATTACATTTCTCCGGGCCTGGTTACTCAGGCATCCTCTGTGTCACATTAATGCCGGAGAAGGTCGGTCAACGTGCTGCCAGGAGCATTAGTGAGACTTCCAATTCCATTTCTATATAGATTCTTCCTAGAGTCCCTATCATTAGACACATTGGGGTTTATGTCACCATGACAGGCCGCTGAGGCGTGTCAGGGCCACACTGACATGGGCCTTGCATTTCCTGTGACATTTGTTTCAACCTTAATGAAGCCTTGTGCGGGGGAAGGGCCGACTGGCCCAGCCACGGGGAGAAGCCGTCATGGTCCTCGGCAGCCGGTGGAAACGTCCGTGTGTCCCCCCCCCCCCACCAGAGGCTTCCTGCTTCTTCCACCCGAGCTCTGGGTGCATTGTAGATTTCCACAGAATACGTCCCCTCACCCCGGTTCCACCCCAGCCTTCCCCGTTCTCAAGATCTGCAGCCTCCAGCCTCCCCTTCCCTTCCCTTCCCTTCAATTCCGAGGGAAAAACAAACGAGCCTTTCAATAGCATATGGACTGACGCCTGCTTTTGCTTTCCCAGGCATGGAACGAAAAGTGTAGCGTGCATCAATCTGGAGACGCTCTGGCCTGAAGTGAGACAGTGACGAGATAAATTATTAATCTCTATTCTTGAGGTGAAACACGGGGATTAACGTCGCAGAAAGCGAAGTGCCTGGCCTTGTAAGAGCTTCGGCGTTTCAGACCTACGCACGGTTCCTGACACAGGTGGGCTCTGAAAGGCCTTCTTTAAAACAAACAAACAAACAAACTCAGTCTCCACGGCAACCACAGCACCTGTGGGGCCAAAAGAGAATGAACTTCAACCTGAATTGGATACTTTCAGCTTGTATTTAGATAATTCAAACAAATGGCCCCAGATACAATCAGTGCTCACGCTCGAAGATGATTCAGTTCCTGTCTGTTCTATTTTTCTGGGACACGTCTGAGAAAGCCTCTCCACCGTCACGAAGCCTCCTCGGCATGTAGAATCCACACTGACAGGCGTTTTTCCTTTTTTTCTTTCTTTTGAGGAACGACTACCTGTAACGACGGTCAACCATCCACGCGCAGGAACACATGCCCTCACGCCCGCCGCCGCCGGTCTAAGACTCTCCTCTCACCAAGGTCACGAGGAACATGCTTCCTCCGCTCTGCTTTGCCTATTTTCGGGGTGCTGGTGAGGGCTTAGGAACTTTTCGGTTATTAGCAAAATATTTTATTTCTTTTGTTGTTACCTTCCTGTTTTTACTTGATTGATTTGTGATTTAAGAAAAATGAATCGGTAGTTTTAATGGATCTTGAGCAATGGCCTTCCTTTGTTCTATAGGTAACATTTCCTGCAGGTCTTGATTCTCACTTGACTCTACGTGCCTGTGAGAAGCACTCACTTTTGATGGAGAGCATCTAGCGACCGCTCCGGGGCCTCGGATTAGGGTCCACCTGGCTGATCTCTTTGTGCCGGGGTTGAGACCATTTGGGCAGCTATCACAAGAGACCACAGCCTAGACGGCTTATTGAGAACAAGACGTTTATCTCCCGCCTCTCGGGAGGCTGGAAATCCCAGAGCGGGGTGCCAGCCTGGTCGGACTCTGGGGAAGACCCTCCTCCAGGCTGCCAACTTCGCAGTGAGTCCTCTCCAGGGTGGAGGGTCAGCAGGGCTCTCAGGGGTCTCCCTCCCAGGGGCACTTACCCCCTTCATGAGGGCTCCACCCTCACGACCTCACTGCCTCCCGACCACCACACTGGGCTGTGGCATCTCGCTGTACGCGTCAGGGGTGGGGGGTGCATTCAGTACTCCCCCGTCTAACCTCATGAATGAGCACACATCTTCATTTCTACACCTTTAATTCTTTTCCATCTTATTCATTTAATCCAGTTCATCCTCCAACTTTTGCAGAAACTCCTGCACTCTATTTGACCGTGGCTTTCTGGACGGTGACTCGGTTTCACGGAGCCGCCTTCGTAAAGTACCACAGACTGGGCGGCTTCTTCTTTCACCGTTCTTGGCCCTAGAGATCAACGCTCAATGTGCCGACAAGCCGTCTGCCCAGCGAGGAGAGCTCTCTCTTGCCTCTTCCAAGTTCCAGCAGCCCCGGACTTCTCCTGACCTGTAGATACATCGTCCTAAACTTGGCTTCTGCTGTCCCGTGACAGTCTTTTCCCGGGGGGACTCTTTCCTTTTTCTTAGGCCGACACCAGTCCTATTAGATTAGCACCCAACCTGATGACCTCATCTTAAACGTTGATTACATCTGCAGCGGCCTCATTTCCAAGTCCTATTTGTCACCTTCACATGGTGCCAGGAGTTAGGACTGGAATATCTATTTTGGGGAGTCCCACTTGAAACCCATAATACACGATACCTGTGATTTTTCAAAAACATTTGTAACTTATTCAAATGTCAGTCTTGACAATGGAATAAAAAAAAAAAAAGGAGTTGCAGTGCAATTTAGTGTTCAAACCGCATGGCGCGGTCACATGCAAAGAGCAATGATTTCTTTTGTGTCTGCCGAAATGCTTTCTGAAGGAAAATCTCAAAACTGTTTAGCAACAGCAGCAGTATTGCAATAAATATAGAGGCTCTCACACTGACTCCTTGATTTACAGTTTCTGACAGATCCGATAATACCCGGGCTTTGATACGTCTTGTTGCTTTATGTTTATGGGGCACGTATCCAAGTTGCTTCTAATCTGCCGGTGATTTGCCAGGACCTTTCTTTCTGTTATAACCGAACATTCAAATCCCCACTGCTCAGCTGCCGGTGCTAGTTCACGGAGGGGTTGCTCTGCTTATATTCTCTTATCGAATTTGGTTTTGAAAATAAAAGTGCTGGACCCCTGTCTAGAGAGTAACACCGCTGAAAACATTGTACACATGGAAGTGACATTTGATAGTCGTCAGAGCTGCTTAACGACTAGTCTGTGTCTCCTAGTGTCTCCCGACTGTCTGTCCCAGCAGATACAGTTGCAGGTGCAGAAGGCTTGAAGAACTGAATAGTTAAACTGTGTCTAGGAATTCAAGGGCACTACAAATGCACTCAGCATAGTAACTCCTGCAGACTGCTGCCTCTTCCTGAGTGGTGCGACGTTCCATGTATGCCCGTGAGGCTAGGGCACGAGAAGTGACTGCAAGATGCTCGCTGTCCAATGGAAACACTCGGCTTGGACAAAATATTCGCGATGAGCAAAACACACGCCAGGAAGTGAGCACGATACCCGGAAGGGGTGTTTTCTGTTCAGAGCTTGGACGCTCTTCTGCACGTTCAGTCAGCATGGCTGCTGGAGGCGTCCTTCCAAGGGACAGTTCTGGAGACCCGGGGTGACTGCAGCGGCCCCCGCAGAAACGTGGAGGGTCACCTCCCGCAGACGGGCTCTTGCTGCCACAGCCTGTGCTGACATGACACTCCGTCCTCGGCTTCTCAGCCCCCTCATGCACCACCTCCCTCAGACACAGAGCTCACCGAACCCCCATCCCTGCTCTGTCAGATGCGTCATCTAGTGTTCTACTTATGGTGTTCAAACTTTATTATGTGAAGCTGCAGTTATAGATTCCACTTAGTCCCAGGCCGGTTAGCTCAGTGGTAGAGCATTGGCTTGGCGTGTGGAAATCCCGGGTTTGATTCCCGGCCAGGGCACACAGGAGAAGCACCTACCTACTTCTCCACCCCTCCCCCTCTCCTTTCTCTCTGTCTCTCTCTTCCCCTCCCACAGCCAAGGCTCCATTGGAGCAAAGTTGGCCCAGGCGCAGAGGATGGCTCCATGGTCTCCACCTCAGGCACTAGAATGGCTCTGGCTGCAGCAGAGCAATGCCCCAGATGGGCAGAGCATCACCCCCTGGTAGGCATGCCGGGTGGATCCTGGTCGGGCGTATGTGGGAGTCTGTCTCTCTCCTCCCTGCTTCTCACTTCAGAAAATAAAAATTAATAAATTAAGTAAATAAAATAAAATGAAAACTCCACTTAAGATTGTATAGTGCAAAGGAATATAATATTAACAATAGTTTTTAGTTAAACATAGGGTCAAAATATTGCATTTTTGAGAACTAACATTGTCCAATTTTAAGTTGTATATGTGTATGTGTGTATATATACAGTGGTATCTTGAGATACGAACAAACCAACATACTTTTTTTAAGATACGAGCTGCAACTCAGTCCATATTTTTGTTCGAGATCCAAGTGAAATTCCGAGATACGAGTTGTGATTCAGGAAGCTGCCACTAGTTGGCGCGTTGGCTCACGGGGCCAGTATCAGTAGTTTGATATACACGTTGACTGACTTACGAGCTCGGTTATAGAACAAATTAAATTCATATCTCAAGGTACCACTGTATATATAAAATTAGATATATTATGTATATTTTTTGTAAAGCTATATTAAATTTAATTGTGGTACAAATTTAGGTATCAATAAACAGAGCCGTGCATATATAGAAACCTGAAATAGATCAAAGCTATTTTTTCATATCAGTGGGTAAAATAATGAACACATAGCAGAGGGGAAACCATTGGCTATTTAAATGATAATAAGCCCTGGCCAGTTGTCTCAGTGGTAGAGCATCAGCCTGGCTTGCAGGAGTCCTGGGTTCGATTCCCGGCCAGGGCACACAGGAGAAGCGCCCATCTGCTTCTCCACCCCTCCCCCTCTCCTTCCTCTCTGTCTCTCTCTTCCTCTCCTGCAGCCGGGGCTCCATTGGAGCAAAGTTTGCCCGGGCGCTGGGGATGGCTCTGTGGCCTCTGCCTCAGGCGCTAGAATGGCTCTGGTTGTGGCAGAGCAACGCCCCAAGATGAGCAAAGCATTGCCCCCTAGCGGGCATGCCGGGTGGATCCTGGTCAGGCGCATGCAGGAGCCTGTCTGAATGCCTCCCCGTTTCCAACTTCGGAAAAATACAAAAAAAAAAAAGATAAATGATAATAAAACATATTTATCTCAACTAATAAACTAAAATGTATTCCTTATGACTAGTGAGATCTGAATGCATTATTTCAATTATTGGGCTTGTGCGACATTAGTGTCCTTCACATACTATAGAGATGTAAGACATTAACATTAGAGGATGTTGGGAGAAAGAAGTGAATCTTCTGTATTATATTAGTAACCCTTCTAGAAGTCTACAGTTCCTTTTAAATACGTTTCAAAAAAAGGCAGTGTAGCTAATATGGGGCCAAAAAATTGGGTTTCATATAAGTCATGAATTTAAATGTGAAGATTACAGTTTAATATTTTTTAAAGCCGTATATCAGAATATTTTAACTCTTTGTGGTGAGAAGGACACTTATTTAAGAAATTAAATAAGACAATAAATGCAAACCACAAATAAATATATTAATAAAACAAAGTACATTTTAAAACAAACATTTCTGTACATTATCATTGTTTCATTTCATTTTATTACATTCTTTTATTGCTACAGTCACCGTGGTAATTTTTAGGAATGGAACGTCAAAAGGTCAGTACCCACTGGTATCACACAGTTGCTAAGGTTTTAGAAATCAAATTTAATTTCAGGTCTGCTAAATTCAAATTTATTGCTTTTTGTGTTATAAACTGTTCTTTCCCTAAAAAGATATGCTAAATAATAATGTAATCAACCTGCAATTTGAAAAAAATACATAAAATAATATAACCTACGGTCACACATAAGTAAACTAAAAAATCAAAAAACTTTAAAATGAATAAAAATATGAAAGGAAAGCAATTTATAATAAAATTATATGCATTCTAACATGTAAATGATTGGGGGATAAATATACCAGATGGTAACATATTTGAATGCGTGCATCCACCTAAGTATATATTCAGTAGAAGACAACTCAATTAGTTAGAATTCATACCTTCTCTGTAGGTTTGACACTTTGAAGTAGGCACAATTAAGGATATTCTTTTATATAAATATTATTGTGGATAGTGCAGTTACAATTACAGGCTGGTACACATGCTGGGTTGGTGACAAACACCACGCATGGTGTGGCGACTGGTATTTTGCTTTTTCTGCAATTGTAAACACCTTTCCAAGCAAAACGTCCGAACAAAACGAAATCTACTCTTCACTCACTCAACTCACCAAATAATTGCATTTCCCGGTAATTCCATGGATATGAAAGTCAGGTAAAAAAAAAAAAAGTTATTTATATTTCAAAAGTGCTAGGTTCTTGGCTCAGGGAGTCGTCCACCCACAGGAATATGAGCGGCACGATTGATGGTCCAGTAGGGAGGACTTAGGACAGCTACGGATCATACCGGACTATTCTATGAATTCCAATCAATCCATCTCACTGACCGGGGCCCAGTCCACGAAAACTCGGTGCATGGCCCCTCTTTGCGACAAGACACTATCACCGACACATTTCCCGGTATTTGGGGGAGGACCCTGTTGAGCACCACTGGCCGTGGGTGTCGACTAGGTCCCAGTGGCTTCTGTCACGTTTGACCGCTCTCCTCAAAAACTGTAGAAGGTAGTCATCTCCACTTTTCAGACGGATTGACCTTAAACAGCTTCAGTGATTCGCTCCATGTCCCACAGCCGGCCCTGAGGGGAAGAATGGCTTTCTCGTCAGCTGTAAACAAAACCGTCTCAGCCCTTCCCTGATGGAGTGAGTGTTCACCACACGGGCACAGATGCCATTTTCTCGGCTGAATTCAGCGAGGAGCGGACGCCAAGCAGCCGGCCCGGCTTTCCGCTGCCATCTTCCACGGCTTCTGACCGCGCGCCCCACGGGTGGCATTGCGTTCCTTGGCCCGCCCTGGGATGCGCGCCCAGCCTCTCTGGAAGCCTGGGTGATGTATGAAGAGACCGCGCGCTCACTGTGGAAGGCAGCCATCCGTGACCCAGCGCTGACACATTTGTTCTGAGAGCGACACTGGGGACACGAGCCGGGGAGGTGGTGAGGACAGGCCGACGATGCCGATGGCCCGGAAGCCCCATGAGGACACCGTGGAGGCGGAGCCTCTCGGGAACTGAGAAAGATCAAACTGTCCTCCGTCAAGCAATCCAGCTGTGACACCCATCGAGGTAGCAGCAAGGGGACAGGGCGGGCGACTTTTCCATGGCTCCCCCGGAGTGGAGGGAAGGTGAGTCGTGCTGCAGAAGTGCATTCAGGCATTTGCACACTCGCCCTGCCTTCTGTAGCAGATGCTTTTGATACAAAGACACTCCTTAAGCTCCGTGATTCGAGAACTCTCCTCTTGGGCCTGAGAACTCACTTGTTCTCTGCTTTGCAACAGCCAGGCGGGGCAGCAGTAGGAACTGACATATCACATATCAGGGACACAGGACCGGCTTTCGGGGTGGTGACCTCTGACCTAGGCACAGTGTGGGGGTCTGGCCCGCCAAATACCGCCCCTCCTCCATGTCCACCTCCCCAGGGCTACATCCTGTACAAATGCTATGTTCTGTGACAGCAGGTCTGCAGATGGAATTAACTTGGCCAATCAGCTAATTTTGAGATGAGGAGACCACCCTGGATTATGAGGATGGGCCGGGGTCACCCCATAGGTCCCGCGAAGTGAAGGAGGCAGGCAGAGCCCCGTCCGTGGGGGTGATGCAGCATGAGACCGTGCCCGTGCCCGGCAGCCCTGGTGGCTTTGAAGATGTAAGCGGGCTGCCAGCCTCGGGCACCCACAGCTGCTGCAGCTGGACAGGCAGGACGACAAATTCACCAAGGCCTGAGCCTCGCCTGCCGGCACACCCCGGCTGGGACCATCCCTCCAGCCCAGACTCCTGAGCTCTGGAGCAACGGCCCTGTAAATAACACCGAGTTTCCACAGGTCGGTATGTTTGCGATCGTTTCTGACAGCAGAGAAAGGGACGAATCCCGGGTCACATAGCTGCCGGTGACTTCACAGTTTTGCTCCACAGGCTCAGAGGGGCAGGCTGGTCCATTCTTCAGCAGTGACCTCCTGGGGGCAGAGTTCCCTGGCTGCCCCTGTTCCCGCCGTCTGTGGGACCCAAAGTCACAATGTGAGCTCTGTCAATTCAGAGGCAAGGTCCCCTCTGGGAGTGATTCCAGCGCCCAGGTGGGAGGACCTTACGGACCGTGTCCGGGTAAATCGATTCTGGTGGCAGAAGGAAGGATTTTGTATCACACCGTGTGCACTTGACGTCTGTGAAAGGCCCGGCAGTTCTGAGGGGAGAGGGATTGAAGAACCAGGCTTCCCAGAGGCGTGGGAGGTGAACCGCAGACAGATGGGACCAGCTGGTGTCCCCTGCTTCACTCATCCATCTACCCAACCTCCTCTCAGAACGGGGCTCAGTGTGGAGGCCATAAAAAGAGCAGCAGACCGTTTGTCTTCTCAGGGAGGTCATTGTCCAGTGACGGAGACAGTTCTATGTATGATAAACGTACAGCCTGCCGGGCACTTCCCCCCCCCGGGGGGGGGTCTGAGTGGGACGCAGGGAAGCCGGGGGCGGCTGAGAGTGTCACCGGGAGGGAGACAGTGGTCTGCAATACTCACAGAGGCTCGTCTTGCCCCGAGTGTCCTCATTGTATCCATGAACGCTGTTCCTGCCTCCAGTGACGAGGTATTAACACGTTCCAGATACCTGCCTGTCTGTCTTCCTCGGCGGTGGTCACGTCCGTAAAGAAAAGGCTTGTATATTTTTTTCTTATTTTAATTTCTAGCAACTGCTTCAAGGATTGGCCGCGCTGGGGACATTCCATGACATCAGTCCGTTGCTGGGAGGGTTGGTGAACGCCTGAGAGACTGAACGGAGGGAGGAATGAACGAGTGGGGGGAGCGTGCGAGTCAGGTGACAGGACCGGAGGGGTCTTGAAGTACAGGTCAGTAACGGGGGGGCTGGGGCAGCAACCGTCCAGGTAAAGCTAACGACAGAGCATTGTTCAGATTCAGATTCCAAAGACGTCCCTCAACGCTGCAACGTTCTTCCAGCTCGACGCCGCCTAGAGCCAGGCGCCCTCAAACCTGAAAATATTTTCCTAGCGCTGGCGTCCACGAGGGTGAGAGTGTGGAGGCTCCCTGTCCTCCTCCTCCCGAGACGGGGTCGCAGCAGCTCCTTCAAGCGACCTGGAAACGCGGACCCGGACGCCCAGGCTCCCGAGGACGGGCTCTGGAAAAGGACGCCTTGCCGTCCCCTGGAGCCGGGTCCACCCCTCCCTCCCTGGCTCTTCCCTGGGAACCTTCCTTCGTTCACATGAGCTCTGGCCGAAAGCAAGCTCACTCTGAGATCCAGAATCAAAGAGTTCAGGTTAGATATTTGCCTGCTTTTAAAGGGGCGAGAGGCCCTACGACCACTAGGATCAGACTGATCAGACGCTGTTATTATGACTCCCAGGATTCACATCTGCAGCGTAGTGTACGTTGGTTTCTTTGCTGCTGCTGTTGTTCACTGGTTTCTTCTCCTATCTTTTCAAGGCACAGTCTTCTCACTTTTTTTTCCCATCAAGATAAAATGAGAGAAGAGGGCTCGGAGGATCTAGGACTGGGGAGGCGTAGGACTGGGGTTCAATTCCCCGGGTACCCGTGAGGGCTCAGCAGAGAAGAAAACCTTGGAGACAGTTGAGGAAAATATCATATGATCGAACGTGTTCACAGTTGTCTCACCAATAACGGAGCTTTGAAGAAGTTTGTATTTTTAAATGTGGAGGCAGCAAAGATTTTTAAATTGCGTTTTTGTTAGTAACATCCTCTGGGTGTCAGTGTGTTTTTGTGATGGGAGCTAATTAGAAGAGGTGTTTCGGATGCTTTAACAAGGTAATTTTTCAGATTTTAAAGTAATAACTAGCATTTGTTTGTGCCTTCTCAGATACAAGTGTTGCATATATTTTACTGGGGAAGAGAAAATTTTTTGTACTTCAAGGATTGTTTTGCCTCACCAGGCGGTGGCACAGTGGATAGAGCGTCGAACTGGGATGCTGAGGACCCAGGTTCGAGACCCTTAGGCCTCCGGCTTGAGTGCAGGCTCATCTGGTTTGAGCGAAAAGCTCACCAGCTTGAACCCAAGGTCGCTGGCTCGAGCAAGGGGTTACTCGGTCTGCTGAAGGTCCGCAGTCAAGGCACATATGAGAAAGCAATCAATGAACAACTAAAGTGTCACAACAAAAAACTAATGATTGATGCTTCTCGTCTCTCTCCATTCCTGTCTGTCTGTTCCTATCTAGCCCTCTCTCTGACTCTCTCTCTATCTCTGTAAAAATAAAGAATTGTTTTAGGAACTTAAAATGGGTGTTTATTAGATTTTGCATATTAGCCAAACAACGCAGTACAAATTTCTCTTGGACTTTTTTATTTATAATATTAGTCACTGGTGTACAGATTTGCAGAACTGTCACTTCTAGAGTTATAAAATAATACTTAGAATAATGTCCTCCATGTTCATTTATGTCATCACAAGTGGTAAGATTTCCTTCTTTCTCATGGTTGAGTAACATCCCAATATACATAATTAACTATCGTTCTATATAGATCTATCTATTATCTATCTATCTATCTATCTATCTATCTATCTATCTATCTATCTATCATCTATCATCTCACAACTTCTTTATTCAGTTACTCATCAGTGGACACTTAGGTTGTGTCTATATCTTGGCTATCTGAATATTATTGCAACGAGCATAGCTGTACTGATATCTCTTTTGAAGTAGTGATTTCATTTCCATTTCCTCTACATATATGCGATTGCTGGATCATATAGTAGCTCTACTTTCATTACTTTGAAAGAACTTCATAATATTTTTTGTTTACATTCCCACTAAGAATGTACAAATGTTTCCTTTTCTCCACATTATCACCGACATTTGTTACCTTGTCTTTTTGATAATAGCTATTCTAACAAACTTGAGGTGATATCTCATTGTGGTTTGAATTGCATTTCCCTGATGACTGGTGCTGTTGAACATCTTTTCATATATCTGTTCGCCATTTGTGTCTTCTGTTGAGAAATGCCTGTTCAGGCCCTTTGTGTATTCTTAAATCAGATTTTTTGGTATAGAGTTATATGGTTTGCAAATATTTTCTCCCATATTTTAGGCTGTCTATTCACTCTGTTGATTGTTTACTTTGTTGTTATAAAGTTGTCATTTAATACAGTTACATTTGTCTATTTTTGCTCTTGCTGCCTGCGCCTTCCAGGTCATATTTAAAAAGAATCACTGCCTAAAACAAGGTCAAGAAGATTTTTCCCTGTTTCTTTCCTAATATTTTTTTTAATTTTTTTTTTTTTACAGAGACAGAGAAAGAGACAGAGAGAGGGATAGATAGGGACAGACAGACAGGAATGGAGAGAGATGAGAAGCATCAATCATCAGTTTTTTGTTGTGACACCTTAGTTGTTCATTGATTGCTTTCTTATATGTGCCTTGACTGCGCGTCCTCAGCAGACCGAGTAACCCCTTGCTCGAGCCAGTGACCTTGGGTCCAAGCTGGTGAGCTTTGGCTCAAACCAGATGAGCCCGTGCTCAAGCTGACGACCTCAGGGTCCCGAACCTGGGTCCTTCTGCATCCCAGTCCGACGCTCTATCCACTGCGCCACCGCCTGGTCAGGCTCTTTCCTAATATTTTTATGATTCTTTTTTGTAATTTTTTGAAGTGAGAAGCAGGAGGCAGAGAAACAGACTCCCGCATGCACCCAGACTGGGGTCCACCCAGCATGCCCACCAGGGGGTGATGCTCTGTCCATCTGGGGCGTTGCTCTGTTGCGGCCGGAGCCATTCTAGTGCCTGAGGTGGAGGCCATGGAGTCGTCCTCAGTGCCCAGGCCAACTTTGATCCAATGGAGCCTTGGCTGCGGGAGGGGAAGAGAGAGACAGAGAGGAAGGAGAGGGGGAGGGGTGAAGAAGCAGATGGGCGCTTCTCCTGTGTGCCCTCGCCGGGAATCAAACCCAGGTCTTCCTCATACTGAGCTGACACTCTACCACTGAGCCAACTGGCCAGGGCTAATATTTTTATGATTTTAGATCTTACACTTAAGTCTTTAATCTATTTTGAGATGACTTTTATTTATGGAGTGATATTAGTTTCTTTGAGTTGTAAAGTTAAGTTTATTTGAGAATTTTTTTTCTTAATATAGGCAATCATTGCTATAAACTTCCCTCGTGAAACTGCTTTTGCTGCATTCCATTAGGTTTAATACATTCTATTTCTATTTTTGTTTGTCTTAAAATTTAAACATTTTTTCTTTTGATATCTTGATTCATCAGTTGTTCAGAAGTATGCTTTTTAATTTCCACATAATCCTAGATGGTTTAATATTCCTCCTGTTACAGATTTCTCATTTCATGCCATTCTGGTCAGAAAAAAAAGATACCTGGTATAATTTCAAACTTCTGAAATTTGTTAAGACTTGTTCTGGGGAAACAGATGCTCTGTCCTGGATAATGTTCATGTGCTCTTGAAAGGAATGATACTCCGTGGCTCTTGGATGGAGTATTCGGTATGTGTCATGGAGAGTTATGTGCTTCACCGTGTTGTTCTAGTTGGTGGTTTCCTGATTGATTTTCTGTCCGGAGGATCTCGCCATTGTTGAAGGTGAGGTATTGAGATCGTCAACTATCATGGTTTAGCTGTCTATATTTCTCTTTAGTTCTGTCAATATTGGCTTTCTATATTTAGCTGTTTCAACGTTGGTTGCATATATAATATTTCCAGTGGTTTTACCTGCATCATAAATTGACTTCTTTACTATTATATAGTGACCTTTTTTTCTCTTTTGACAGTTTTTGACTTAAAATCTATTGTTTTTTGATATATGCATAGTCACCTCCACTCTCTTTCAGCCGCCCTTTGAGTACACTTTGTCATCTCTCACTTTAGTCCACACATGCCCTTAACGCTTAAGTGAGTCTCTTATAGCCAGCATATATTGCTGGACTCTCAAAAAATTTGTTTAGAAACTCTATGTCTTTCTCATTGAGAATGTAATCCATTTACACTGGAGTAATTATTGATGATCAAAGATTTACTCCTGCCATTTTGCTCATTACTTTCTGTCTCATATTTCTCTTTCCCTTCTTCCTCTCTTATTCTCTTCATTTGTGATTTGATCTTACTTTTTCTTTCTGTGTAGCGGTGTGCTTTGATTTCTGTATTTTTATCTTGTATGTGTCTATTATAGGTTTTTTATTCGTGGCTACTATAAGACATATATAAATAATATTATAGTTATAAGATTCTTCTTAAAACTAAAAAATCCTTATCTTCAATTACACATAGACATACTTTGCAGTTTAATTTCCAAGTACCAGAGAAGCTTAGGAGCCTGGGACCCCAGTGGCAGGTATAGAAGCCTGGGTCTCAGGGGTCAGTCTAAAGTTCAGGTCCATGAATACAACTGAGGTCATATGGACTGTCTTGGCTCTGAGGTAGCCTGGCAGCTTGGGGTCATGGGAGGCTGAGCTGGTGCTGGTAGTAAATATGGAGTCGGGACCAGAGGGACTGGGCTGGCCCTGGTGTTCATGGAAGCAGGACAGGTGCTGGGGTCTGTGGGGAGCTCGGTGCTCATCTCACTTTTCTTGCCCCACAGGGAGCAACGTGTCTTTGCTTATTTCCGCTCTCCACCCCGGTGCTATATTCTCAGCTGGGAATGCTCCGCTTCTGTGGAGCTACTTCCTGCACCTGCGTGGACAGTTGTTCAAATGGATTCTGAATTTGGGGGTGAGTCCTGGGAGCTCCTGTATCCCTTTCTGCTTGGTGTCACCCATAGACTTTCTATGCAGATCTCTGATGGCATTAACACCTTAATTAACAGTTGGAAGAGAAGGTCATGGTCAGGAATAGAAATTCACATGGGTAGCTTGATAGATACCTGCTTCCTAGGTGGTAGGGAGCTATGAACCAATGCTTCTCACGTGTAATTTAAACCACAATGTTACCTAACTACTTTATACAGTTAACATCTCTCTGTGTTATGTTCACAATTATGTATCGTGAGTGATGTTTTCAAAAGCTTCGTAGAAATCCATAGATCATAAATGCACGTAGAAAAAGAAGTAAATTCATAACAAATTTTCAAGAAACACACCAAAAATTAGGCAGTCAAAGTAATTAAAAAAAAAAAACTTACTTGAGATTTCTTGGCATGATCTGATGACTGAGGTGCTAGAAACTGAAAAACTAAGTAAATATTATATAGAAAATCATCAGTGTGAATAAAAAGCAAGTTACAAATGGGGAAAAATATAATGTGACAGACAAATGATTGATGATTATATTATTTGAAATAACCCCAAAAAATTCAGTAAGGAAAAGACAATAACTTCATTAAAAGGGCAAAAGATATGAAAAAAAAAAGTAATTTATAAATAACTATGATAAAGCTTAAACTTATTAATTATCCAAGAAATGCAAATGTAAACAAAAAGAGAAACCATTTTTCATCTTTCATACTGGCGGTGGTCAATGTTAACACACGGTGCTGGCAAAGTTCAAAATCAACTCGTGTAAACCTAATCAAAGAGAATAAAGGTTATCAATCTCAGTTTGACAAAGTCTATGAAAATATTTAAATATGCATACCCTTTGACCCACCAAACTTATGTGTAGAAATTTAAATCAAGGATATTAACAGAGGTTGTGTGCCAAGATCAGCTCCAGCAATGGAGAGCACTGCTTCTCGTTCTGGAAACAGAGTTACATGTAAATCACTACACACACCAGTTAAGGAACTTCATGCTTCCACATAACGGTGCACTCTTTATCCGTTAGGCCAGTGGGCACCAACCTATTTTGGGCCACGGACCGGTTTAATGTTAGAAAATATTTTCACAGACCGGCCTTTAGGGTGGGACGGATAAATGTATCATGTGATTGAGACAAGCGTCAAGAGTGAGTCTTGGATGTAACAGAGGGAATCTGGTCATTTTTTAAAAATAAAACATCGTTCAGACTTAAATATAAATAAAACGGGGACCTGGCCGGTTGGCTCAGTGGTAGAGTGTCGGCCTGGCATGCAGAAGTCCCGGGTTCGATTCCTGGCCAGGGCACACAGGAGAAGCGCCCATCTGCTTCTTCACCCCTCCCCCTCTCCTTCCTCTCTGTCTCTCTCTTCCCCTCCCACAGCTGAGGCTCCATTGGAGCAAAGATGGCCCGGGCGCTGGGGATGGCTCCTTGGCCTCTGCCCCAGGCGCTAGAGTGGCTCTGGTCACAACAAAGCAACGCCCCAGAGGGGCAGAGCATCGCCCCCTGGTGGGCAGAGCTTCGCCCCTGGTGGGCGTGCCGGCTAGATTCCGGTCGGGCGCATGCGGGAGTCTGACTGTCTCTCCCCGTTTCCAGCTTCAGAAAAGTATAAAAAAAAAAAAAAAAACGGAAATAATGTAAGTTATTTATTCTTTCTCTGTGGACTGGTACCAAATGGCCCACGGACCTCTATCGGTCCGTGGCCTGGGGGTTGGGGACCACTGTGCTAAGCCACATTCAGCAAATTAAATAAAAATCAAGCAAATTTAAAGAAAATAATTTGTATTTATTCAACGTCTGTTTTGTATAAGGGACTCTTGTAGTACTATTGGCAAATCAATGAACAAGGCAAAGAAAGTCACTAATCTCCCAGAATTCACCCTCTAGTGAGTTCAAGGTCATTTCAGATGACAAATGCTAAAATAAAGCAGGTAAATGGAATACAGTATAAACAATGTATAAATCAGTGTACGCATATTTTCATTCTGTAAAATGGTATGTTATTGTAATTGTTATGTACATTTAAATACTAGTGAGCTTGGCCAGGTGGTGGCGCAGTGGATAGAGCATCGGACTGGGATGTGGAGGACCCAGGTTTGAAAGCCCGAGGTCGCCAGCTTGAGCATGGGCCTATCTGGTTTAAGCAAGGCTCACCAGCTTGGACTCAAGTTCACTGGCGTGAGCAAGGGGTCACTCGCTCTGCTGTAGCCTCCCGGTCAAGGCACATATGAGAAAGCAATCAATGAACAACTAAGGTGCTGCAACGAATAATTGATGCTTCTCATCTCTCTCCCTTCCTGTATGTCCCTATCTGTCCCTCTCTCTTCCTCTTCCTGTCTCTGTCACAAAAAATAAATAAATAAATGAATAAATAAATAAATAAATACTAGTGAATTTGAACTTCTTATAGGTTTTATGGACTTCAAATTTGCTCCTCTGTTAATTATTATATTTAATTTTCTTTGTATTATCTGCTCCCTTCTTGCAAATTTGTAGCAGCTCGTTTTATATTACAATTAGCAAGACCTTATTGTCTGCATACCAAAATTCTCCCTCCTCACATATCTGCCTGCTAATGCTTTAAGGTACCTTTGATATGTGAAGATTTGAATTTTTCTATAATGCTCTATGCTGATTTTTCTTTAGAAAATATCTGGGTTTCAAGCCTTGCTTCAGAGGAGAACGTCTCTGACCCTTCTGTGTAGTCTGCTTGGTTTTCTGTTTGCATGAACCCTTTTTATTGTTTTTAACATCCAGCCATCTAAAATTTATTTTAGCACGTGGCCCAGTTTGTGTGTGAGTGTGAAGCCCACTTCTGTGATCTTCTAGAATCTAAACTCCAGATACAAAGTCAGATGTGACAACACCGTTCATTAAACAACCCATTGGCTTTTTATTGGCTTACACTCACATTTATGTCTGTGTCCTGATATCCACTTTTGTTCCAGTGATTTACTTTTTAATTTCATGTTTCATTAATGCTCGTTTAGCTTATGCTGAGTTAAAACAGCCCCCAAACGTCTATGTTTTAAACCCACAATTGTCTACTTTTTGCTCTGTCTGCACATCCAGCGCAGCTACCTGACGTCCATGGTGAAGCAGACTCTAGTCACACGCATGCCTTTCTTCTCTCACTTCCAGCAAAGAGAAGGAACATGGGACAAAGCACTCGCTTGTGTTTCTTCCCAAAAATGACACACTCCGTGTTATGATCACGGCGTCCCATAACTTCATGCCTTGTTGGAAAATGCCAGAAGGGATAGAGGAAGTGTGAGCCACGGTTGTGTTTCCCCTTACATGCAAATACTACCCTAATTTTATTAGTCTCAGCGACACAGTGGATTTCAAACAACAACACACCCCGTGTCTTCATCTCTTCCCTTGAACTCGCCACATTTCCTCGCTTTGCTCTTCTGGAAATTCATGTAGACTCTGTTTGACCTTCTTCAATTATCCTCCTTGTATTCTGTTCAGTATTTCCACTTCTTTGCCTTCTATGCTGCGCTATGGATCATTTGTTTTGATATTGTCTTATATTTATGAATTCTTCTGCTGTGGCTATTTTCAAAGCATGTTTTCTGACGGTTTTTTAAAAGCATTTTAGAAGTTTCACTTGTTTTGGCTAAGTCATTTTTAGTAAGTTCAGATATTTACATTTTTATTCAAACTTAATTTGTATTTCTTTAGCGTAGTAGTTGCTGTATTGTATGTGTTGGATAATTTCCACATGTAAAGAGTTTGAAGTCTATTGTTTCTATGTATTTTTGTTTTCTTATTCTTGGTCATGGTATCTTAATTTTTTGTGTGGTTGGGTATTTTTGATTGTTAGCTACTAATTTTTTCTTGAATACTTATTTGTGGGGATCTAGATATCCAGTTTTCAAAGAAAAATAGACGTTCCTGTCTCAGGAAAGAAGGTTATCATTAGAAACACACTCTGAGTGGGTCCAAATGCAGATTTAGCAGAAAAAGCCATCAGGTAGTAATTATATATAAATATGCTCTAAGAAGGACCATGGTGTTATTGAAGAGTATATGGAGAACTTAAATAGAGAAATAGAAAGGATGAAGAATAAACATTCCACAGAGTAAAGTATGGTAACTGAGATGAATAATTAACTTGTTGAACTCAACAGCAGATTGGAGCTATCAAGAGAAATACTCAGTCAACTTGAAGATAGATCAACAGACATTACTCTCTCTAGAACAAAAGAGAAAGGAACAGAGTCTCAGAGACCTCTGACATTATATCAATTTTTTATATGAATATAATTGAAGTTTCAAAAGCAGAGCAGAGAATGAAAGAGACAGAAAAATAATATTTGTGGCAACAGTGGTTAAAATGTTCCCACAATTGGTAAAAATGTTAACCTCTAGATCAGGGGTCAGGAACCTTTTTTGGCTGAGAGAGCCATGAACACCACATATTTTAAAATGTAATTCTGTGAGAGCCATACAATATGTTTAACATTAAATACAAGTAAATGTGTGCATTTTATGTAAGACCAACACTTTTAAAGTACAATAAGTCTCTGAATTCTTTTTAATAACGTTGTTATGCTGTTGCTAACCAATGATGAATAAAGTACTTCTTACCATTAATGTGACTTCTGGTGCCGCATGGTTTTGCTGATGGCTTTGTAGTCTGGTTGATACATGGTGAGGTTAAGCTTCATGCAGGTGTTGAGACTTCCATCCATTAAACGTGATCATAGGTTGGTCTTAACGTTCTTTAGATGTGAGAAAGACTGCTCACATGCTTACGTAGAACCAAACATTGTCAGTACAGCAATACTCACACGCTGCAGTGTGTGGTATGTGACGGGAAGCGCGTTCCAAGTTTTGACAATCAGCTGGTCCGCGGGTTGAAGTTTTTTCATTTCTCCCCACTTGTGTTTGCTCACTAACTCTGCTTGCTGTTGTGCAAATGTTTCCAAATCTTCATTCAGTGACTTGAACTTGTTCACCCACATATCTGAGGCCTTCAGGTCAGCGGCTGGTAGCTCAAAATCTCTGATGGAGACACCGGGGGATGTAACTCAGGTCGGTGCTGTCCATTGCACACTCGTGTGGATGGGCGATGAACTTAAAGAGATGAGTGTGCTCACAAAATTCTCCAAAGCGCACTTTGAATGACTGTAGGAGATTAGATGTGAAGCCCGCTAGCTGCTGGAGATCAAGATGTTGAGCAGGGTCACTTGCTGTGCATGCATCTTTAAACTCTCCCAGTTTTTCAAAGTGTAGTAAACGACCTGTTTCAATGTTGGTGATGAAGAGTTCCAGCTTGTTTTCAAATGCAAACACTGCTTGTTGAAGGGATAAGACTGTATTTCCAATGCCTTGCATTTTCACATTGAGCTGGTTCAGATGTTCAGTCATGTCCACGAGATAGTAGAACTTCAGGAGCCACTCAGTGTTAGCTAACTTAGGATGCTTGACATTTTTCATTTCAAGAAAAGTCCAGATTTCGCTCAGACAAGCCGCAAAACGGCTGAGTACCTTCCCTCTTGACAACCAATGCACATTGCTGTGCAGAAGCAGACCAGGATAATTATTCCCAACTTCCTCCAGCAGTGTTTTAAACTGGCGATCATTTCAAGCTCGGGCAACAATAAAGTTGACCACCCAAATGACCAGCGACATCACCTCACCAAGCTGCTCACCACACATCTGAGCACAAAGCGCCTCCTGATGTAGGATGCAGTGAAAACTTAGGATGGGTCTCTTTTCATGTTCATGAAGAAGTGCTACGAATCCTCTGTTTTTCCCCACCATGCATGAGGCACCATCAGTACACACCGAAATAAGTTTATCCTTCGTTAGATTTTTTTTCTTCTGTGAACTCAGTGAAAGACTTGAATAAATCCTCCCCTCTTGTTGTCTCTTTCATAGGCAAAACAGCAAGACTTTCCTCACATAGTGTGTCACCGACAGCATACCTTGCAATCATGCTGAACTGGAATAAATGGCTTATATCTATTGACTCATCCAAAGCGAGAGAAAAGAATGGTGCTGCATTTATGTCCTTCACTTGTGTTGCCTCAATTTGATTTGCCATCATGATGGTACAATCATGAACAGTTCTTGCCGACAGAGGCATGTCTTTTATTTATTTGATTATCTTGTCCTTATCTGAAAAGTCATCAAAAAGTTCATTGGCAACATCAAGCATGAATGTTTTGGCATACTCCCCACCTGTGAATGGCTTTCTGTTTCTCACAATTGCTACAGCACCAGCAAAGCTAGCCGGATTGCAGTCACCTTGTTGGGTCCAAACACGGAGTTGCTGCTGACTAGCTTGCACTCTGCACAGCAGCTCTTGACATGCTTTCTTCCTGCTGTCCCCCGCTGGATATTTTGATGCAAATGTAGTATGGTGTGTGTCGAAGTGCCGCTTTATATTTGACCATTTCATCAATGCCATTTTATCATTGCATATTAGACACACTGCAGAACCTGCTCTCTCCACAAAGGCGAATTCCTCTGTCCATTCCTGCTGAAAAGTATGATACTCCTCATCTTTTTTTCTTTTAGCCATCTTCTTCATCAAAAGGGTTTCTGCAATTAGCTAGCTGACTACTTGATTAAAAGGAGGGAGGTTTACTTCCTGATTTCACAATGACCTGTGTACCTTAAGCATTATCCAATAAAAATTTGGTGTTGTCCTGGAGGACAGCTGTGATTGGCTCTAGCCACCTGCAACCATGAACATGAGCGGTAGGAAATGAATGGATTGTAATACATGAGAATGTTTTATATTTTTAACATTATTATTTTTTTTTATTAAAGATTTTTCTGCAAGCCAGATGCAGCCATCAAAAGAGCCACATCTGGCTCACGAGCCATAGGTTCCCGACCCCTGCTCTAGATCCATGAAGCTCAGCAAACTCCAAGCAGGGAGGATGAATATGAATTTTACCCGAGCACGTTGTCACTGAAGTGTTGAAATTTGAAAAGAAGAGACATGGTGAAGAAAAGGAACACATGACATAAAGAGGAGCATAAATGTAGTCCCTCCCAAGTTCTCTGTAGAAAAAATAAAAACGGGAACCAGAAACTATTAGAACAATGTCTTCAAATTATGGAAAGGAAAAACAAAGACAAAGCTCTGAAAACAACATCAAAAAGGAGGAAATTCTATATTGATAAAAGGCAAAATAAATTTCAAGACATGAGTATTAACAAAAAGTGAGAGATAGCTTGCAATAATAATAATAATCAGGCATATATAATATACATATATAATATGATATATAGATATAGATATATCATCTATCTATACATCTATACATCTATACATCTATACATCTATATCTATATCTATATCTATATCTATATCTATATAAATTGCAAACCCTGCAGAATTTAAGCAAGAAATAGCCAAATCTACAAGCATATTTGGAGATATACATATATATTTTTAATGTATTGAATTTATTGGGGTGACATTGGTTAATGAGATTATAAAGTTTCAGGTGGAGGGTTGATTCTACCCTACGACCTCTGTATATTGTGTTCAGCACCCCAAGTCAGGTCTCCCCCATCACCATCTCCCGTCCGTCTGCCCTCCTCAGCAGTCCTCATGTTATCTTCAGTGCACCGCCGATTATGTGCTGCACTAAGAAAAGCTGTTTTATTTTCTCCCAGAAAGAATTGTGTGTATGAGTGTCACAGTTCAAAGCACTCAATTTTTCCTGCTATCTATCTATCATCTATCTATCTATCTATCTATCTATCTATCTATCTATCTATCTATCTATCTATCTATCGGGGGCTCCTTTGTGCCCTCTATATATTTTTTTTGTTTGTATTTTTCTGAAGTTGGAAACGGGGAGGCAGTCAGACAGACTCCCACATGCACCCGACCGGGATCCACCCAGCACGCCCACCAGGGGGCGATGCTCTGCCCATCTGGGGTGTTGCTCTGTTGCAACCAGAGCCACTCTAGCACCTGAGGCAGAGGCCACAGAGCCATCCTCAGCACCTGGGCCATCTTTGCTCCAATGGAGCCTTGGCTGTGGGAGGGGAAGAGAGAGACAGAGAGGAAGGAGAGGGGTAGGGGTGGAGAAGCATATGGGTGCTTCTCCTGTGTGCCCTGGCCGGGAATCGAACCCGGGACTCCTGCACGCCAGGCCGACGCTCTACTACTGAGCCAACCAGCCAGGGCCTGTGCCCTGTGGATGGCCAGTGTCCTGTTTCTCTGCCTGGTCTCCCTCCCTGCAGCTGTTCGGCTTCTCCGCCTCCCCGAGATGGGCGGTGTTGCAGGGACCTGGCAGGTCTTGCTGTGACTGGGGCACATAGGAGCTGAGAGACAGTCAGGGACCTGCTGAGGATTCAGAGGATGTTTTTGCTGTCTGGGCACAATGTCGGGGGCACAGAAGGCTCCATCTCCACTCGCCAGCTGCCTTTGGGCTTTCGGGGACTTGACTCAACATGTAACCGCCACCCGATGGAAAGGTGACTTTGCTCAAAGGCCGTGTCCTCAGGTGGTTTCCTCACCGGTTCCCGGAGCCAGACCATTATCCAGTGTCTGTCTAAGGGGAGAACAGCCCCTGAGCAAGCCTGTTCTCTGCGGGGACCCCCCTGAGCCAGCCCTGTGCGTTGCCATCTGTCAGCACCCAGCTCTCTGTCAGCACGTCCCCAGAAGACCTCTTCCTCTGAGCGCCGTGCCCCCTCGCCGCAGTTGACATCGCCGTCAGCCTGGCCCTTTAAAAGCGCCGTGTCGTCGTGACGCTGAAGTGGAAATGGCTTTGTGAAAACTCCCGGGCGATGAGGGACAACCTGAAACAGGTGGACTGCTGGGGACCTGTCACTCTGCGAAGACACGTGGAAACGCCACATCTTTGCTTTGTCTTGACCGGAAACCAGGAGAATGAGTGAAAGACTCGGGGCAGAGCGTTTGGAAAGTCAAAGAAACATAATGTCACGAGACGGTAAAACGTGGGACAGGAGGAAGTTCTGGGGGGAATTCCACGAGACTCGGGCAGCTGGGAATGTGGCTGGATTGTTCCGGAGAGGAAGTGGGCGGGTACCAGCCGGGCCTGCAAAAGTGCTGAGTTTAATAAGAAACATGAATCGGGACATCGAAAGAAAATGTCGTCGTACACAGTTTTGGTTTGAGGATTGGTAAAATAACTTTAAATAATACAAAAAAAAAAAAATTATCTCACCTTTCTTACAAATTACTCCACAACCTTGTCCAGTTAATTATACTATTTCACTGAAACAGAAGACATGCATATTATATTCTGTGCTAGGTGTTGGAATGACCTGAGACCATTTACCAAGTAGAATAAATGTTCTAATCAAGAGCCTCATCCAGAATGTAACAAAAATGTAACTCGTTAGCAAGGACTTTCTCTTTGATTCAAATTTTAATTTTTAACATGGCCTATTGAGGCTTTTCTATAGAAACACCATTGGTATAGATTCACAGGGTAGCAGGCAAAACAAAAACAAAACAAAACAAAAATGCCTACATTGTTGCTGCTGCTTCTTTGAAGAAAATTTTCTATGGAAACGACAAGCTGCTGTGAATGTGAAAAGAATTAGAGCCTGTGTAATACACGGGCTTTTAAATAAACGGTATTGATCACCACTTATCGTCAACTGAAAAGCCCAGAATCGTCGATGTTCTCTTTATTGGCTCCTTTTATCCCCCACTCTCAATCTGTTCTAGAAGATAGCAATTTGACAACCTGCTCCATTCATCGGGACAAGAAAGAACCAGGCATTTGTCAATATGAATTCTGAGCTGCGCCTTCAGTGCAGGAGGCGTACTGTGGCTGAAAATTAGTCTGCAAAATCAGCAACGTGACACACTGGGCACAATACAGCACTTACCCTTCTTTTTTTTTAATAGAAAGGGCAAACAGCAAGAAGAAATTTTGCTTTTCTACTGAATACCTGTATTTCTGTTTCTTTGAATACATTAACCGTTGGCTGGTACTTGGGAAACAAGAGAGACACAGGGCGGCACACGAGCCCGTGAACTCAAACAGCCTTACGTTAATTCTCACGATGGGCCGAACTCGACCTTCATGCTTGTTCTGTGAGTCCAGATAGCCTGTGTTATTCCGTAATAACGAACAACCTCAGTCCGTTAGCAGCAGCCGGAGGGGGTTCTCTCACCGTGACGGGGTGCTCTGGGTCTGTGCACATCGCCGGCACAGCTGGTTCCAGGCGTTAGCTTGATGTTCCGGGCCGCGTCCCATCGGGGTTCACTGGCCGGCACCTCAGAAGCAGGAAGTGCTCCCGTGGTCACCGCCCCAAGGGCAAAGGGACCACCTGCTACGAGGGACGGTCAGCTGAGAGCAACTCAGGACACCTCTCGTCTTCCAGGGCAGGTCCCAGGCCCCTGAGTGTCCCAGGCACCTGAGTGTCCCACGCACCTGACTGTCCCAGGCCCCTGAGTGTCCCACGCACCTGAGTGTCCCACGTACCTGAGTGTCCCAGGCACCTGAGTGTCCCACGCACCTGAGTGTCCCAGGCACCTGAGTGTCCCACGCACCTGAGTGTCCCAGGCACCTGAGTGTCCCACGCACCTGAGTGTCCCAGGCACCTGAGTGTCCCACGTACCTGAGTGTCCCAGGCACCTGACTGTCCCACGCACCTGAGTGTCCCAGGCACCTGAGTGTCCCACGTACCTGAGTGTCCCAGGCACCTGAGTGTCCCACGTACCTGAGTGTCCCAGGCACCTGAGTGTCCCAGGCACCTGAGTGTCCCACGTACCTGAGTGTCCCACACACCTGAGTGTCCCAGGCACCTGAGTGTCCCAGGCACCTGAGTGTCCCAGGCCCCTGAGTGTCCCACGCACCTGAGTGTCCCAGGCACCTGAGTGTCCCACACACCTGAGTGTCCCACGCACCTGAGTGTCCCAGGCACCTGAGTGTCCCACGTACCTGAGTGTCCCACACACCTGAGTGTCCCAGGCACCTGAGTGTCCCAGGCACCTGAGTGTCCCAGGCACACCTGAGTGTCCCACGCACCTGAGTGTCCCAGGCACCTGAGTGTCCCAGGCCCCTGAGTGTCCCAGGCACCTGAGTGTTCCCTGCACCTGAGTGTCCCAGGCACCTGAGTGTCCCACGCACCTGAGTGTCCCAGGCACCTGAGTGTCCCAGGCCCCTGAGTGTCCCACGCACCTGAGTGTCCCAGGCCCCTGAGTGTCCCACGCACCTGAGTGTCCCACGCCCCTGAGTGTCCCAGGCCCCTGAGTGTCCCAGGCACCTGAGTGTCCCAGGCACCTGAGTGTCCCACGCACCTGAGTGTCCCAGGCACCTGAGTGTCCCAGGCCCCTGAGTGTCCCACGCACCTGAGTGTCCCAGGCACCTGAGTGTCCCAGGCACCTGAGTGTCCCACGCACCTGAGTGTCCCAGGCACCTGAGTGTCCCAGGCCCCTGAGTGTCCCAGGCACCTGAGTGTCCCACGCACCTGAGTGTCCCAGGCACCTGAGTGTCCCAGGCCCCTGAGTGTCCCCTGCACCTGAGTGTCCCACGCACCTGAGTGTCCCAGGCACCTGAGTGTCCCAGGAACCTGAGTGTCCCACGCCCCTGAGTGTCCCAGGCACCTGAGTGTCCCACGCACCTGAGTGTCCCAGGAACCTGAGTGTCCCACGCACCTGAGTGTCCCAGGCACCTGAGTGTCCCACGCACCTGAGTGTCCCAGGCACCTGAGTGTCCCAGGCCCCTGAGTGTCCCCTGCACCTGAGTGTCCCACGCACCTGAGTGTCCCAGGCACCTGAGTGTCCCAGGAACCTGAGTGTCCCACGCCCCTGAGTGTCCCAGGCACCTGAGTGTCCCACGCACCTGAGTGTCCCAGGAACCTGAGTGTCCCACGCACCTGAGTGTCCCACGCCCCTGAGTGTCCCACGCACCTGAGTGTCCCAGGCACCTGAGTGTCCCAGGCACCTGAGTGTCTCACGCACCTGAGTGTCCCAGGAACCTGAGTGTCCCACGCACCTGAGTGTCCCAGGCACCTGAGTGTCCCACGCCCCTGAGTGTCCCAGGCACCTGAGTGTCCCACGCACCTGAGTGTCCCAGGCACCTGAGTGTCCCCTGCACCTGAGTGTCCCAGGCCCCTGAGTGTCCCAGGCCCCTGAGTGTCCCAGGCACCTGAGTGTTCCAGGAACCTGAGTGTCCCAGGCACCTGAGTGTCCCACGCACCTGAGTGTCCCAGGCCCCTGAGTGTCCCAGGCACCTGAGTGTCCCAGGAACCTGAGTGTCCCATGCACCTGAGTGTCCCACGCACCTGAGTGTCCCAGGCCCCTGAGTGTCCCACGCACCTGAGTGTCCCACGCACCTGAGTGTCCCACGCACCTGAGTGTCCCAGGCACCTGAGTGTCCCACGCACCTGAGTGCCCCACGCACCTGAGTGTCCCAGGCACCTGAGTGTCCCACGCACCTGAGTGCCCCACGCACCTGAGTGTCCCACGCACCTGACTGTCCCACACACCTGAGTGTCCCAGGCACCTGAGTGTCCCCTGCACCTGAGTGTCCCACGCACCTGAGTGTCCCAGGCACCTGAGTGTCCCCTGCACCTGAGTGTCCCCTGCACCTGAGTGTCCCACGCACCTGAGTGTCCCAGGAACCTGAGTGTCCCCTGCACCTGAGTGTCCCACGCACCTGAGTGTCCCAGGCACCTGAGTGTCCCCTGCACCTGACTGTCCCACACACCTGAGTGTCCCAGGCACCTGAGTGTCCCACGCACCTGAGTGTCCCAGGCACCTGAGTGTCCCACGCACCTGAGTGTCCCAGGCACCTGAGTGTCCCCTGCACCTGACTGTCCCACACACCTGAGTGTCCCAGGCACCTGAGTGTCCCAGGCACCTGAGTGTCCCCTGCACCTGACTGTCCCACACACCTGAGTGTCCCACGCACCTGAGTGTCCCAGGCACCTGAGTGTCCCCTGCACCTGACTGTCCCACACACCTGAGTGTCCCAGGCACCTGAGTGTCCCACGCACCTGAGTGTCCCATGCACCTGAGTGTCCCACGCACCTGAGTGTCCCATGCACCTGAGTGTCCCAGGCACCTGAGTGTCCCACGCACCTGAGTGTCCCAGGCACCTGACTGTCCCAGGCACCTGAGTGTCCCCTGCACCTGAGTGTCCCCTGCACCTGAGTGTCCCACGCACCTGAGTGTCCCAGGTACCTGAGTGTCCCCTGCACCTGAGTGTCCCACGCACCTGAGTGTCCCAGGCACCTGAGTGTCCCCTGCACCTGAGTGTCCCACGCACCTGAGTGTCCCAGGCACCTGAGTGTCCCCTGCACCTGAGTGTCCCACACACCTGAGTGTCCCAGGCACCTGAGTGTCCCCTGCACCTGAGTGTCCCCTGCACCTGAGTGTCCCACGCACCTGAGTGTCCCAGGAACCTGAGTGTCCCCTGCACCTGAGTGTCCCACGCACCTGAGTGTCCCAGGCACCTGAGTGTCCCCTGCACCTGAGTGTCCCACGCACCTGAGTGTCCCAGGAACCTGAGTGTCCCCTGCACCTGAGTGTCCCACACACCTGAGTGTCCCAGGCACCTGAGTGTCCCCTGCACCTGAGTGTCCCCTGCACCTGAGTGTCCCAGGCACCTGAGTGTCCCAGGCCCCTGAGTGTCCCAGGCACCTGAGTGTCCCAGGCACCTGAGTGTCCCACGCACCTGAGTGTCCCAGGCCCCTGAGTGTCCCAGGCACCTGAGTGTCCCACGCCCCTGAGTGTCCCAGGCCCCTGAGTGTCCCAGGCACCTGAGTGTCCCCTGCACCTGAGTGTCCCAGGCCCCTGAGTGTCCCACGCACCTGAGTGTCCCACGCACCTGAGTGTCCCAGGCCCCTGAGTGTCCCACGCACCTGAGTGTCCCACGCACCTGAGTGTCCCATGCACCTGAGTGTCCCACGCACCTGAGTGTCCCACGCACCTGAGTGTCCCAGGCACCTGAGTGTCCCACGCACCTGAGTGTCCCACGCACCTGAGTGTCCCAGGCACCTGAGTGTCCCACGCACCTGAGTGTCCCACACACCTGAGTGTCCCAGGCACCTGAGTGTCCCAGGCACCTGAGTGTCCCAGGCACACCTGAGTGTCCCACGCACCTGAGTGTCCCAGGCACCTGAGTGTCCCAGGCCCCTGAGTGTCCCAGGCACCTGAGTGTTCCCTGCATCTGAGTGTCCCACGCACCTGAGTGTCCCACGCACCTGAGTGTCCCAGGCCCCTGAGTGTCCCAGGCCCCTGAGTGTCCCACGCACCTGAGTGTCCCAGGCCCCTGAGTGTCCCACGCCCCTGAGTGTCCCACGCCCCTGAGTGTCCCAGGCCCCTGAGTGTCCCAGGCACCTGAGTGTCCCAGGCACCTGAGTGTCCCACGCACCTGAGTGTCCCAGGCCCCTGAGTGTCCCAGGCCCCTGAGTGTCCCACGCACCTGAGTGTCCCAGGCACCTGAGTGTCCCAGGAACCTGAGTGTCCCATGCACACCTGAGTGTCCCAGGCACCTGAGTGTCCCAGGCCCCTGAGTGTCCCAGGCACCTGAGTGTCCCACGCACCTGAGTGTCCCAGGCACCTGAGTGTCCCAGGCACCTGAGTGTCCCCTGCACCTGAGTGTCCCACGCACCTGAGTGTCCCAGGCACCTGAGTGTCCCAGGAACCTGAGTGTCCCACGCCCCTGAGTGTCCCAGGCACCTGAGTGTCCCACGCACCTGAGTGTCCCAGGAACCTGAGTGTCCCACGCACCTGAGTGTCCCAGGCACCTGAGTGTCCCACGCACCTGAGTGTCCCAGGCACCTGAGTGTCCCAGGCCCCTGAGTGTCCCCTGCACCTGAGTGTCCCACGCACCTGAGTGTCCCAGGCACCTGAGTGTCCCAGGAACCTGAGTGTCCCACGCCCCTGAGTGTCCCAGGCACCTGAGTGTCCCACGCACCTGAGTGTCCCAGGAACCTGAGTGTCCCACGCACCTGAGTGTCCCACGCCCCTGAGTGTCCCACACACCTGAGTGTCCCAGGCACCTGAGTGTCCCAGGCACCTGAGTGTCCCACGCACCTGAGTGTCCCAGGAACCTGAGTGTCCCACGCACCTGAGTGTCCCAGGCACCTGAGTGTCCCACGCCCCTGAGTGTCCCAGGCACCTGAGTGTCCCACGCACCTGAGTGTCCCAGGCACCTGAGTGTCCCCTGCACCTGAGTGTCCCAGGCCCCTGAGTGTCCCAGGCCCCTGAGTGTCCCAGGCACCTGAGTGTTCCAGGAACCTGAGTGTCCCAGGCACCTGAGTGTCCCACGCACCTGAGTGTCCCAGGCCCCTGAGTGTCCCAGGCACCTGAGTGTCCCAGGAACCTGAGTGTCCCATGCACCTGAGTGTCCCACGCACCTGAGTGTCCCAGGCCCCTGAGTGTCCCACACACCTGAGTGTCCCACGCACCTGAGTGTCCCACGCACCTGAGTGTCCCAGGCACCTGAGTGTCCCACGCACCTGAGTGCCCCACGCACCTGAGTGTCCCAGGCACCTGAGTGTCCCACGCACCTGAGTGCCCCACGCACCTGAGTGTCCCACGCACCTGACTGTCCCACACACCTGAGTGTCCCAGGCACCTGAGTGTCCCCTGCACCTGAGTGTCCCACGCACCTGAGTGTCCCAGGCACCTGAGTGTCCCCTGCACCTGAGTGTCCCCTGCACCTGAGTGTCCCACGCACCTGAGTGTCCCAGGAACCTGAGTGTCCCCTGCACCTGAGTGTCCCACGCACCTGAGTGTCCCAGGCACCTGAGTGTCCCCTGCACCTGACTGTCCCACACACCTGAGTGTCCCAGGCACCTGAGTGTCCCACGCACCTGAGTGTCCCAGGCACCTGAGTGTCCCACGCACCTGAGTGTCCCAGGCACCTGAGTGTCCCCTGCACCTGACTGTCCCACACACCTGAGTGTCCCAGGCACCTGAGTGTCCCAGGCACCTGAGTGTCCCCTGCACCTGACTGTCCCACACACCTGAGTGTCCCACGCACCTGAGTGTCCCAGGCACCTGAGTGTCCCCTGCACCTGACTGTCCCACACACCTGAGTGTCCCAGGCACCTGAGTGTCCCACGCACCTGAGTGTCCCATGCACCTGAGTGTCCCACGCACCTGAGTGTCCCATGCACCTGAGTGTCCCAGGCACCTGAGTGTCCCACGCACCTGAGTGTCCCAGGCACCTGACTGTCCCAGGCACCTGAGTGTCCCCTGCACCTGAGTGTCCCCTGCACCTGAGTGTCCCACGCACCTGAGTGTCCCAGGAACCTGAGTGTCCCCTGCACCTGAGTGTCCCACGCACCTGAGTGTCCCAGGCACCTGAGTGTCCCCTGCACCTGAGTGTCCCACGCACCTGAGTGTCCCAGGCACCTGAGTGTCCCCTGCACCTGAGTGTCCCACACACCTGAGTGTCCCAGGCACCTGAGTGTCCCCTGCACCTGAGTGTCCCCTGCACCTGAGTGTCCCACGCACCTGAGTGTCCCAGGAACCTGAGTGTCCCCTGCACCTGAGTGTCCCACGCACCTGAGTGTCCCAGGCACCTGAGTGTCCCCTGCACCTGAGTGTCCCACGCACCTGAGTGTCCCAGGAACCTGAGTGTCCCCTGCACCTGAGTGTCCCACACACCTGAGTGTCCCAGGCACCTGAGTGTCCCCTGCACCTGAGTGTCCCCTGCACCTGAGTGTCCCAGGCACCTGAGTGTCCCAGGCCCCTGAGTGTCCCACGCACCTGAGTGTCCCAGGCACCTGAGTGTCCCACGCACCTGAGTGTCCCAGGCACCTGACTGTCCCAGGCACCTGAGTGTCCCACGCCCCTGAGTGTCCCAGGCCCCTGAGTGTCCCAGGCACCTGAGTGTCCCCTGCACCTGAGTGTCCCAGGCCCCTGAGTGTCCCACGCACCTGAGTGTCCCACGCACCTGAGTGTCCCACGCACCTGAGTGTCCCAGGCCCCTGAGTGTCCCACGCACCTGAGTGTCCCACGCACCTGAGTGTCCCATGCACCTGAGTGTCCCACGCACCTGAGTGTCCCACGCACCTGAGTGTCCCAGGCACCTGAGTGTCCCACGCACCTGAGTGTCCCACGCACCTGAGTGTCCCAGGCCCCTGAGTGTCCCATGCACCTGACTGTCCCAGGCCCCTGAGTGTCCCATGCACCTGACTGTCCCAGGCACCTGAGTGTCCCAGGCACCTGAGTGTCCCACGCCCCTGAGTGTCCCAGGCCCCTGAGTGTCCCAGGCACCTGAGTGTCCCAGGCCCCTGAGTGTCCCAGGCACCTGAGTGTCCCACGCCCCTGAGTGTCCCAGGCCCCTGAGTGTCCCACGCCCCTGAGTGTCCCAGGCCCCTGAGTGTCCCACGCACCTGAGTGTCTCACGCACCTGAGTGTCCCAGGCACCTGAGTGTCCCACGCCCCTGAGTGTCCCAGGCCCCTGAGTGTCCCAGGCCCCTGAATGTCCCAGGCACCCAGGTGTGGAGAAGAGGATATCGATCACCAGCGCTCTTGCTGTTCTCTGGCTTCTTCCATGTCTCAGGTTCCCCGGTCACCACGCCGCATGCATTGTCTTCAACACGGCGACAAATCCCAGCGAGCTTGCGTTCCGGTTTCATAGCGAGTCGGACTCTGTGCTAAAGCGCGCCCTGTGGATATGTTATCTCGTCCTCAGGTGGAGCTGCCAGGCCAGCGTGGGGTCCTGCCCCTGGTAGAGAGACGGGACATTCGTCTCTGGTCCTGCGCGTGCAGCCGAGCACTCAAGCATCCGGTGTCAAATTCTGTTTCCCACGCTGCCATCTCCCGCTGTGATTGGCTGCCCATCACCAGTTCCTGGTGGAATGCTATTATTCCAATACTTGCATGAGAAAGGACCAGTGACATGGGTTTTGGAACTGAAAACTGGGAAGGAAGGCGTAGAAGCTGGTCTGCAAGCCATCCTTTCTACCGGTGAAGAATCAATGTGAGAGAGGGGGGAAAAGAAAGAAAAATGTCAAGGACATCTCCTGAACGTGCTAATCTGAATTCCTGGTAGGACTCCCTCGTGGGTGACAATGCAGAAGCCTCCTCTGCACAATGTATCAATATGTGGCAGGCTATATCTGGCCTACTTATATTTCTTTTATTATGAGCAAGTTTTATAAATTATGAAATTTGTGGATTTATGGGGAATGGCTCACGTAAAATATCGATGACAGCAGGGGTAGTCAACCTTTTTATACCTGCCGCCCACTTTTGTATCTGTGAGTAGTAACATTTTCTAACCGCCCACCGGTTCCACAGTCATGGAGATTTATAAAGTAGGGAAGTCACTTTACTGTATAAAATTTATAAAGCAGAGTTACAGCAAGTTAAAGCATATAATAATAATTACTTACCAAGTACTTTATGTCCGATTTTCGCTGAGTTTGGCAGAATAAATCCTTATAAAACAAACTTACTATAGTTACATCTATCTCTTTATTTATACTTTGGTTGCTCCGCTACCGCCCACCATGAGAGCTGGAACGCCCACTAGTGGGCGGTGGGGACCGGGTTGACCACTACTGGATGACAGTATGTATTTATGAGGGTATAAAATGGAGATGTTTTTTGCCCCAAATTGTCCTTTTGTATTAGTGGTACCTTATCTAACATCATTTGGAGATCTCATGTGTCCTGTCTGTGTCAGAGGACATCCTGGTGTGGGAGGCACTATCTGGGAGTGGCCAGGAGACTCCCTCCTTCCATGTTCCTCGAAGCTACCGTTATCTTTGGCTTACGGGGACGTCTGAGACTGCTTACGGTCTCCAGTTCCTGTGAATATGATCCAGCCGCCTGACAGTTTGTGCTATCTTCATGTCTAAGCAATTTTATTACCTGTCTGATTTATATTATTAGCATGTAGAAAATAGGATCGTTTTTCTTTTTGGGAATTATCTAAAGTAGAACACTGCCAATCAAAGGTCACTGGTGTCAAATCAATGCTGACAGGAATGCCCAGTTTGGAGTCCAGTGGGATAGAAAACTTCCTTCAGTGCCAACAGCTCCATTGTGTCAAGGCACTGGCCTTGAGAACAGCACAGCTGCTAGACAGCTGTGTGGGGTTATAGCCTGATAGGGTTACAGCTCAATTCCATAGGGCGGCCCTGGGGCAAGGCGGCCCTGGAGCGAGACAACCTCCCTCTGGCTGGACAGCTCTGCTGGCTCCATTTTTCATTTCAGAAATCCTATACTACAGAGATAAAAGTCTTAACAGTGTGTTACATTTCCTCCAAAGCTTTCTAATGTCTATTTTTATTTATTTGTTTGTTAGTTTGTTTTTGTATTTTTCTGAAGTGAGAAGCAAGGAGGCAGAGAGACAGACTCCCACATGCGCCCGACTGGGATCCACCCGGCATGCCCACCAGAGGGTGATGCTCCACCCATCTGGGGTATTGCTCTGCTGTAACTGTAGCCATTCTAGTGCCTGAGGCGGAGACCATGGAGCCATCCTCAGCGCCCGGGGCCAACTCTGCTCCAATGGAACCTTGGCTGCAAGAGGGGAAGAGAGAGACAGAGAGGAAGGAGAGGGGGAGGGTGGAGAAGCAGATGGGCGCTTCTCCTGTGTTCCCTGACCAGAAATCGAACTGAGGACTTCCACATGCCAGGCTGACACTCTACCACTGAGACAACTGGCCAGGACCTCTAACACTATTTTTAAATGCTAATATAGATTCTTTTGACAGTCCATCATCCATGAACTTGAGGGTTTTGGTGTTTGATGACTGCAGAAAGGTCTCAGTCAAGGTTGGGGGGTGGTGCTGTCATGTAGACTGAGCATGACAGTCTCATGGGGGGGGGGGGGGGCTCCAGTAGAACATACTGGTGATTGACTTCCATTTTAATGGCTTTTTACCCAAGGTTTTATTTGGTCTCTAAACTTCTGTTCATTGACAGAGAGGTGGCCAAGACAGTCTAGTGAGCCGGTACCCGTGCCCAGGGTGAAATTGCTTTTCGTGCAGCATACTAGTATCGGTTACAGTAAACCCACTCAGTGCGGGATGTCAGAGCTTGGGCTGTGCCGACCTGAGTGTGACCTCAGCACACAGACTTGCCAGTAAAGCAGACGGCAGCTGACCCAGGGAGCAGCCTCTCCAACACCCTGTCCAAGAGCGAAGACTGAGTGGCACAAACAGTGGCGTTCCCGGCATTCCTGCGTGTGGCTAAGGCCGTCTACGCTTCAATGCATTTTGCTTTTGGGGAAGCATATTTTTGCTTCATGGGGCTCTTTCTCTAATTATCGCTCAGTGAGATTCTGCACGCTCACAAAAGTACCGTCTGAAGGTTTTCACTCGAGTGTTACAGAAATTGCAAATACCGAGATCCAAAAATCTATTGGTAGTCAGTGACTATTGATGACGATAATGACTGCATCCCTTGGCTGCTTCATGGGACAGGGTCAGCCGGTGAATTTCACCTCCGCGGGTCTAAAAATGGACTGTTTAAAAGCTCTCCACATAAATTTCCCTGAGTGTTCCCAAATGCGGGCAGAGGGCCAGGCAGCAGGGAACAGGCTGCCAAGCTGCTCAAACAGAGGAGGCTGCAGTAACATGTTAAGCACCGATAACAAAGAAATGTGGCGCCCGGCGCTCTGTCCTAACCGCTTCCAGCCAGCGCCCAACCCTCCGTCCAATTCTCCTGAGGGCGAAGAGGAAGAAGGCCCCACCGCGGCAGAGGGAACAGACCCCACCCACCGGTCCACGCTGCAAGCGCAGCGAAGGGAGAGTTACACAGCATAGCTCTGACAGTCAATAGTTTAGAGCAGTGGTCCCCAACCCCCGGGCCGCGGACCAGTACCGGTCCGTGGGCCATTTGGTACCGGTCTGCAGAGAAAGAATAAATAACTTACATTATTTCCGTTTTATTTATATTTAAGTCTGAACGATGTTTTATTTTTTAAAAAATGACCAGATTCCCTCTGTTACATCCGTCTAAGACTCACTCTTGACGCTTGTCTTGGTCACATGATACAGTTATCTGTCCCACACTAAAGGCTGGACCGTGAAAATATTTTCTGACATTAAACTGGTCCGTGGCACAAAAAAGGTTGGGGACCACTGGTTTAGAGGGAGCATTCCAGTGAAAAGAAAGACACAGTAAGAGAGAGGGAAGAAAGAACATTCCGGAACGTCCGGGAGCATCCCGCCTGAGGTCCCTGAGGACTTCCTGTCACCGCCTTTCCTAACAAGGACAGTTCACAGCCAGCCTCTGCGAGCGAGGGGGTCGCAGGTTGAAAGTTTAGTTTTTGGCCCGGGCCGGTTGGCTCAGTGGTAGAGCGTCGGCCTGGCGTGCAGAAGTCCTGGGTTCGATTCCCGGCCAGGGCACACAGGAGAGGCGCCCATCTGCTTCTCCACCCCTCCCCCTCTCCTTCCTCTCTGTCTCTCTCTTCCCCTCCCGCAGCCGAGGCTCCATTGGAGCAAAGATGGCCCGGGCGCTGGGGATGGCTCTGTGGCCTCTGCCTCAGGCGCTAGAGTGGCTCTAGTCGCAACAGAGCGACGCCCCGGAGGGGCAGAGCATCGCCCCCTGGTGGGCAGAGCGTCGCCCCCTGGTGGGCATGCCGGGTGGATCCCGGTCAGGCGCATGCGGGAGTCTGTCTGACTGTCTCTCCCCGTTTCCAGCTTCAGAAAAATACAAAGAAAAAAAAAAAAAGTTTAGTTTTTGGGGAAAGGCGGACTCTGGGATTAAGTGTCCCAGGTGACTTGAAGGAGGACCGTGAAGCCAGGGCCGCGAGCTGCTGATACTGAGGCCATCTCTTCTCACCGCGAGTGACGGGTGTTCCCAGTTCGATCAGACACGGCTTGAGCGCTCATCAACGTGCCGACCCTTCACGACATAACGTGTCCCAGGCTCAGGGCTCACGTGGAAGGGACATGACACTGTGATTCCGTCACAGAAGACCGAGCAGCTAGCTGGCAAGAAAGAAGTGGCCTTGGGGACTTTGCAGAGATGAGCTGACGGCTTCCAAATGTGGCGAGTTGGAACTTCCCCGCGTTTCCTTGGGATACTGACACCGGTCCTGACATGTTCCGTTAGGATGGTCAGGAGTGGGTACCTCGGCCTAAACGGTCCTGGTGGGTGAGTGTGCTTGTCACGCATGTCATATCGTGAGAGTCTAAAAGCCCGGGTCCTGGTTTCTGGGTTCAGATGCAGTCCACCCAAGGTGTTGATGACTTGACCATGACTGGCTTAAGGAGGCTGGCCATTGCAGAGAGAAGAATTTGAATGACTGTCTAAGGTTGAAGTTGGTTAAGGTTTCACGTATTATCCACTAGTGTATGCGTGTCATCTGTAGCTTCTTCTAAATGGTTTCTCTTTCAGTGTCCTTGAATGTTTGAGTCCCCCCTCCCCCCAAGTTCATATTTTGAAATCCTCATCACCAGTGTGATGACCTCAGGAGGAGCTGGAATTTTGGGAAAGTAATTAGCTCCTGGGGTGGAGACCTCGTGGTTGGAATTCCTGCTCTTAGAGAAGGGATTCCAGAGAGTTCAGCCCCCTCTCCCTGTGCTCCTCGTGGGGACACAGAGAAGGTGGCTGGTCTAAGAACCAGAGGTGAGCTCTCACCAGACACAGCATCTTCCCTCACCTTGACCATGGACTCCCAGCCTCCAGGACTGTCAGGAATAAAAGGCTGTTGTTTACACACCCCTCGGTTGACTGTGTTCTGTTACCGCAGTCCAAAGACAACAAGGCATCACTTTGTATGTTGTGAATTCTTCCCTTGTTCTCGTTGTATTAAGATTCTTTGATACTTTCAGCCAACAGACATTTGAGAACATGGAAATCAATGGGCGAGATGTTAAGAAAACCCTGAGAAGGACACAAGAGACGAAGCCAGGCCATAACCGATGGACAGGAGGCCCGGGAGGGCTGGTGGGGGGGTGGGGGGTGGGGGTGGGGTGGGGGGGTGGAGGTGGGGTGGGAGGGGTCAGTGCAGCCGCAGCCCGGAGTCGTCCACCTTCACCAGCGATGTGCTGTCCATTCGTCTGCACAGTGCCGGCCTGTGATTTCCTGATGCGACTCTACTTCTCTCGTCCCCGCTGTCCCTGCTGAGGGTCCTGAACCTTGTCCTCAGAGCCTCAGAGCCCAGCGTCCCAATCCCAACCCTGAATCCACAGTTGTCTCAGGTGCTCGGTCCCCACAGTATCATGAGAGCACTGCTCCTTGGGAGGCCTTTGCTTTCTCCCACGCCATCTGTTTTTTTCTGGGTCTTGTCACAGCCCATCACTCCCAGACACTGACGAGTGGTGAGCCATCTGAATGAACATGTCACCTGGAACACCACTTCCTTATGTTTATGCAGTGACGACCGTAAAACGTCCAGCCCATGGCAGCCACGTGGCCATCAGTAGTCTCTGTCCTTGTATCCAGGGAAGCTGTGATGCTAAATCCACTTCTCAGAGCCCAAGAGATAAGACTCACACCGCCTCGCCCGCAATCACTCCTCTCTGCGCGGCCCTGGCATGTAGGAGTCCCAGGTTCAATTCCCGGCCAGGGCATACAGGAGAAGCGCCCATCTGCTTCTCCACCCCTCCCCCTCTCCTTCCTCTCTGTCTCTCTCTTCCCCTCCCACAGCCAAGGCTCCATTAGAGCAAAGTTGGCCCAGGCGCTGAAGATGGCTCCATGGCCTCTGCCTCAGGTGCTAGAATGGCTCTGGTTGCAACAGAGCAATGCCCCAGATGGGTAGAGCATCGCCCCCTGGTGGGTATGCTGGGTGGATCCCGTTGGGCGCATGCGGGAGTCTGTCTGACTGCCTCCCCAGTTTCCAACTTCAGAAAAAAGGAATAAAAAAAATAAAAATTTACCATGTTTTTCATAAATTTAATTTGGGCAAGTGTTTGGGAAAAGCATGAGATTATCTTCAATGAAGAGCCTTGTATACAATTCAACACTATTTAATGTTGAATAATTCTCTCAAATAATGTTTTCAGCTTTGATTTCAGCTTTAGTAGCTGTTGGTATACTCCCCAATTCTCTGAAAAAAATCACACAACAATGATCAGTTCCTTCATTTGGACTTTAATGTGTTGTTGTTTTTTTTTTACATGCACAGAATCACAGAGAAGACAGAGCAGTATCAATATGGACAAACACATTATGCTTTGTTTATTTAAATATTAACGAAATGAGTGGATGTAGTCAACAAGACTGAAATATAAAAATTAATATTCAGAAAATGCAAATGGTAATTATTGATCAAATGCATTAAATCAGACAGGTGATATATATATAATATATCAGACAGAAAGAATGTGCAAAAGAAAATAATTGTACAGATTCAATAGATATACATTTAATAGGAATGTGAGTATAATAAAGAATTAATAACTTTTAAATAATATTGTACTCATGTAAGAAGGTAAAATAGGCAAAACACAAAACTGTTAAATCCCATTTGACTTTACACATAATGTGATTTTAAAACACTAATAAAAAGTTTGTAATAGGATCCTGACCAAAATGCACAGATATATTCTTACATGATTGTATATTTGTACACCTGTTATGTTTTGGGCTATGTGTTCTACACACACACACAAATGCACAATTCTTGTGAAAACTCTATTAGGTTTGTGTTATTTGGTCCAGTAAGCTGAAGCTTAGATTAATGGACTAAACCAAAATCACATAATAAGTGGAAGAGTTGCCACGGAAACTTATTAATTTGCATTGCAAATTTATCTGTTATTCTGGAAATAGACTGAGAATACAGAAAAACACTCAATATCTGTTGATGGTATAAATGAATGATTGCTAATTTTAGTTGGTCCTCACCTGCCTCTTGGGGGTTTCAGGGTTGTTGGGAATCTATTTACCATATTTTTTGTTCCATAAGATGCACTTTTCCCCCCAAAAGTGGATGGGAAAATGTCCGTGCATCTATGGAGCAAAAAATACAGTATTTTATTAAATATTTTAACAAAACATTTGGTTCAGAATACATATAAATATTGTATTTTTTTGAAGTGGGAAGTGGGGAGGCAGTCAGACAGACTCCCGCATGCACCCGACCGGGTTCCACCCAGGATGCCCACCAGGGGGCGATGCTCTGCCCATCTGGGCAGTTGCTCTGTTGCAACCAGAGCCATTCTAGCACCTGAGATGGAGGCCATGGAGCCATCCCCAGCGCCCGGGCCATCTTTGCTCCAATGGAGCCTCGGCTGTGGGAGGGGAAGAGAGAGAGACAGAGAAAGGAGAAGGGGAAGGATCGAGAAGCAGATGGGTGCTTTGCCTGTGTGCCCTGGCTGGGAATCAAACCCAGGACTTCCACACACTGGGCTGATGCTCTACCACTGAGCCAACCGGCCAGGGCTAGAATATATTTTTTCTTATTTTCCTCCTTAAAATCCTAGGTGTGCCTATGGTCAGGTGCATCTTATGGAGCAAAAAATACGGTAATATCTACTTCAGATATTTGAGGAACACAAATATTATGGGTAAAACCCTTTAAGCCTGAATGCTGTAAGTTTCATTTCTCATTTCTCTATCTGACTGTAGGGGACTAAAACATTAACTATAACTATCCCTGATTTATATATATTTTTGTTTCCTAAAGATAGAATGATAACTGTTTCCTTGTGAATCCTAATTTGAGTTATTAATACAGTTCACATTCCTGCCTCAAAATTTCAGAAAAAAATATTACACAGAGGTGGCAATTTATTCCAGAAGTTATGTCAAATATTTAAAGAGAAGTAACCTCACGTTTGTTTAGATAAGTAGTCCATGTCCTTGAAAAGCAGTTGACAAATCCCTAATGCTTTTGTTCTTAATTTTCAGAACATACCCTAATATTGGAAAAACAAAGAATTCAATTAGTATATTGACAAAACTGAATTTGCTTTTTGAAAAGTTAAGACATTTTCTGAAACAGGCTGAAACCTCACACTAGCAACGTAAGATGAAGCTAAGTCTCCAAAAAGTACCCCGTGCAGAATATTCCAGATGTTCTGCCTCCCTGCTTCCCCCAAGATCTAAGTCGTTGGCCGTGAACGGTGTGGCTGAAAAAGAACTCGGGTTCTGAGAACTCTTGTTCCACAAACGTATCACCAAGTGTCAGTGACGCGCCCACGATCTGTGGTGGTGGGGACATCCGTGTAGAACCGTCCCGAGCAGCGCACAGCACTCTAGCACAGAATTAAGTTGATCAGCTTTGCTGGCAGATGGTAGAGAGCATCATTGCTCATTATACGGCTGTCTTAATTGGTTTTCTCCTGGAATCCGTAGACAGTACTCCCTTAATCTGCTCCACACAGGGCCCTTCACATCGAGACCTCTGAAGGAGGGTCTAATTGTTAGTCTTTTGTGGAGGGCGGTTCTATTCTGGGATTGGTTTATGAGAACGCGCTTTTTGTCTTCGGCAGAGAGATGAAAGATGAGCGGCAAAGAGCGTTTCTGCTGTTTTCAGGCACGAACCACCTGTTGAAATAAGATCTCCCTGATTTAAAAAATAATAATAATAAATAGTAGAATAGACTACGGAATTTAAGGGGGGGTAGTCTTCTCTTTGGAGGATCATTTTTGTTGTCATGCTATTTACAGCAGAAAGGTCAAGTGGCGGATTTAAGGCAGTATTGCAAATCTGGAAGATTCATGAAAAGATGTATCCGCAAAATGCAACCGGCAGACCATGATGGGATTTATTTCAGTTGCTTTGAGAAAGCAATGATCAAAATCTCTGTTTGAAATTGCTTTAATATTTTTGCTCTGTGACTAAAGCATTAATAAACAGTGTTTAAAAAAGGGACTTGGAGCTGTGACTTTGTGTGTGTGTGTGTGTGATTACACTTTAAATAGTAACCAAAACTCTAGGTTAGAGAAGAACAAAAAATAATTGCGTTTTAAATGGTATTTGGAAAGCAGCAATTCCTGACAGCCCCCCTCCCCTGTTCTCATTAAAAGGTGTAGATGAAGATACAAAACAGCCTGACCTGTGGTGGCGCAGTGGATAAAGCGTCGACCTGGAATGCTGAGGTCGCCGGTTCCAAACCCTGGGCTTCCCTGGTCGATGCACAGATGGGGGTTGATTCTTCCTGCTCCTCCTCCCTTCTCTCTCTTTCTCTCTCTCTCTCTCTCTCTCCTCTCTAAAATAAATTTAAAAAGAAAAAAAAAAAGACACAAAACAAAATGAGGAATCAGAACATTGTGAGCCTGCCCTGGCCGGTTGGCTCAGCGGTAGAGTGTCGGCCTGGTGTGTGGGGGACCCGGGTTCGATTCCCGGCCAGGGCACATAGGAGAAGCGCCCATTTGCTTCTCCACCCCCCCCCTCCTTCCTCTCTGTCTCTCTCTCCCCCTCCCGCAGCCGAGGCTCCATTGGAGCAAAGATGGCCCGGGCGCTGGGGATGGCTCCTTGGCCTCTGCCCCAGGCGCTAGAGTGGCTCTGGTCTCAGCAGAGAGACCCCCTGGAGGGGCAGAGCGTCGCCCCCTGGTGGGCAGAGCGTCGCCCCTGGTGGGCGTGCCGGGTGGATCCTGGTCGGGCGCATGTGGGAGTCTGTCTGACTGTCTCTCCCCGTTTCTAGCTGCAGAAAAATACAAAAAAAAAAAAAAAATGAAAAAAAAAAAGAACATTGTGAGCCCAGCCTGGCCCACGACCCGGGCTTGGAATCCGGGAGAAATGCCCCACACCCTGAATGAGGCTGGGCCACCGTGGACCCCGTCCCCAAATAGTGACACATTCAGAAAGAGAAACCAGTGGAACACACAATAAAACAGCAGCTTCAATGTCAGTGGCTGCTTCACAAAGAAATGCCAAAGGAAAACGTAAATGGCAAGTCACAGCAAAACGACATAAATCAACTTGACTCATCTGAGTCTCTCTGAATCCGCACGGAAGCCGCTGACACCTCTCCCCCGTGTCCACGCAGCCCGTGCGCAGCCACCCAACGCCTTCCCCTCTGACAGCTCTCAGACTTAAACAGAGCAAGAAGGAAGAAAAAGAGTTTGACTTGATAGAAAGCAAGGCACAACTCCATGTTTTTATGAGAAGTGTTCTTGAAATAAATAAATAAATACCCAATTAAATAGACGTTAGAAATAAAAGAATGGAGAAAGATAGTTCATATAAACTTACCCATCAAAAACACTTTGATGGGCTATATTAACATTAGACAAAGTAGATTTGTAATAAAGAATAGTACCAGGGATAAAGGAAGACATTAACCAATGATAATGTCAACCAACAACATAGAAAACAATGTTACACACACACACACACACACACACCTAACTGCTCTAACTGCTGAACTTTGAAGGACTTGAGGCAAAAACAGCAAAACACTGTAGAACAGACACAATATATATTTGTTGCTGTGGTTGTTGCTGTAAATCTCACTGACAATCCTTAATACTTTTTTTTTTCTGTCTCTTTTGTAATGATTCAGTTTGGCTTCTTTTTAAACATTAGACCTAGGTGGATACATTGCGTTTACACACGAAACAATCACGCCATTTAGGTTTTCAAATATTTTAATTGCACACATCGTTCTGTAAATAAGTCTCTTGTGATCATTTAAAATGTCCTTCATTTGGGACTCATTTGCCCGTTGTCATTTTTTTATATCGGGTCTGTGTGCTTCCACATCCCTCTATCAGTTGACTTAAACGTTTCATGCTATTTGAATTAAACATAAATAACATGGAAGGTGTGAGCCTACTGACGTTCTTTCTGATGAACTTGCATAGGTATTTGCTACTTCCTCTTCCTCGTGTGTTTTGCAGATTGTAGAGTTATGTTATGAGAGGTATATTTTTCTCCTGATGCAACCAATTGTAGTTCTCTGTGGACACAATCTGGGAGTCCTACACGGCAATTCAATTCTGACCTCACTACCCAAGGGGAGCGTTCAGACTCCGCAGTTTGTCTAGAGGTTGCCCCCCACCTTCAGACTCTGGTCACCAGGTCAGTTCCCTCATGATCTGCTCTGGCCAATTTAGCCACAAAATTGAAGGTTGGCTCCCACAAATCCTTCCTCAGTTTGATAATTTGCCACACACACAAAAAAAATCACAAAACTCTGAAAGGCATTTCATTTACTGTCATCTGTTTATTATAAAGAAGACACCTCAGGGCCCTGGCCAGTTGGCTCAGTGGAGAAGTGATATCCCGGTGTGTGGAAGTCCCGGGTTCAATTCCCAGTCAGGGCACACAGGAGAAGCACCCATCTGCTTCTCCACCCTTCCCCCTCCCCTTCTTCTCTATCTCTCTCTTCCCCTCCTACAGCCAAGGCTCCATTGGAACAAAGTTGGCCTGGGCGCTGAAGACGGCTCCATGGCCTCCACCTCAGGTGCTAGAATGGCTCCAGCCGCAACAGAGCGACATCCCAGATGGGCAGAGCATTTCCCCCTGGTGGCATGCCGGGTGGATCCAAGTTGGGCATATGCAGGAGTGTGTTTCTCTGCCTCCCCGCTTCTCACTTCAGAAAAAAAAATTAAACAAAAAAAGAATACAACTCAGGAACCACCAAGCAGACAGTGCCCATGGGGAAGGTGTCCAGCTGCCGTGGCTGGGCTGAGCCTCCTCCCAGCACCTCGGTGAGCTCACCAACCCAGAACGCTTCTTCTAAAACAAAACAAGCACCACGTAAAAAAGTAGAATCCAGAGCAATTTCTTTCAAAAAATTAACAAAGATTGGGAATTCAAATCTCATAAGATATGAAAGATAATTCATCACAACTCAGCAGGGATAATTCCAAGCCTTTAAAATTGTATTTCATTGATTACAATCAAAGTTTATTTTACCATGTTAGCATAAAAATTGAAAAGTCATATTATTATCTAAATAAATTCTGGTAAAGCATTAAAATATTCAATTCCCTTTGTTGATTAAAAAGTATCATTAAACCTGGAGCAGTACATTCCTTTATTACTTGCAAAATTATAAGTACTGGAAAAACATTACTCTCAATAATGAAATATTGATCTTTCTCACTTTCTCACTTCCCTAATTAGGACAGATGAAGAGATGCTTGTTACTCCCCTGTCCAACAATGCGCATGCTGAAGTATGAAGCCTCAGTTACAAGGCAATACATCTTTTTAAATTTATATGGATTTTGAAGGTGGAGAAAAGCCTGTTGTTAATTTGTAAGCAACATGATTATTCATCAAAAACATCCACAAGAATCTACAAACTATTTAAAATTAATACACAGGTCTAACAAGGCTGTTGGACACATAATAACTAAAAATAATCAGTTGTCTTTTATATACTAAAAACAAAAAAATTAGAAGATTCATATTTCTAAAAGATGCCATATTGTATGTACAGTATCAAATACTAAGACCAAACCTCCAATATCAGATTACTAATATAAATATAAACATCATAACTTGCTGCAGTTATTTTTGAAAAAATAAGTACCTTCACATAAAATGTCATAAAACAAAGACAGTTAATACCTTGAACAATAGAAGCAACAATATTGCAACTTAATATCACATTTTCACCTTGATTTGAAGAGAATTTTTTTTCTACTCATTAATATCCTGAGTGCATGCAAGAGTATCCCTTTTAGGTTCAAGTAGGAAAGTAATCAAGCAGGTGATTTTTATGTTACTTGGTAATAGTCTCTAAAAATCTGAAGTCAAAGGCTCTTCTTTCTGCTCTTTCTTTTTTTAGAGCTCTGCTATACTAAAGGTCTATACCACGTTATTTTTTCATATTTCTTTTTTTTTTAAATAATTTTATTTTTTTAATGGGGTGACATCAATAAATCAGGATACATATATTCAAAGATAACAAGTCCAGGTTATCTTGTCGTTCAATTATGTTGCATACCCATCACCCAAAGTCAGATTGTCCTTTGTCACCTTCTATCTAGTTTTCTTTGTGCCCCTCCCCCTCCCCCTTTCCCTCTCCCTTTCCCCCCTCCCCCCCATAACCACCACACTCTTATCAATGTCTCTTAGTTTCACTTTTATGTCCCACCTATGTATGGAATAATGCAGTTCCTGTTTTTTTCTGATTTACTTATTTCGCTTCGTATCATGTTATCAAGATCCCACCATTTTGCTGTAAATGTTCCGATGTCATCATTTCTTATGGCTGAGTAGTATTCCATAGTGTATATGTGCCACATCTTCTTTATCCAGTCATCTATTGACGGGCTTTTTGGTTGTTTCCATGTCCTGGACACTGTGAACAATGCTGCAATAAACATGGGGCTGCATGTGTCTTTACGTATCAATGTTTCTGAGTTTTGGGGGTATATACCCAGTAGAGGGATTGCTGGGTCATAAGGTAGTTCTATTTTCAGTTTTTTGAGGAACCACCATACTTTCTTCCATAATGGTTGTACTACTTTACATTCCCACCAACAGTGTATGAAGGTTCCTTTTTCTCCACAGCCTCTCCAACATTTGCTATTACCTGTCTTGCTAATAGCTAATCGAACAGGTGTGAGGTGGTATCTCATTGCAGTTTTGATTTGCATTTCTCTAATAGCTAAAGAAGATGAGCATCTTTTCATATATCTGTTGGCCATTTGTATTTCTTCCTGGGAGAAGTGTCTGTTCATATCCTCTTCCCATTTTTTTATTGGATTGTTTGTTTGTTTGTTGTTGAGTTTTATGAGTTCTTTGTATATTTTGGATATTAGGCCCTTATCTGAGCTGTTGTTTGAAAATATCATTTCCCATTTAGTTGGCTTTCTGTTTATTTTGTTATCAGTTTCTCTTGCTGAGCAAAAACTTCTTAGTCTGATGTAGTCCCATTCATTAATTTTTGCCTTCACTTCTCTTGCTTGTGGAGTCAAATTCATAAAATGCTCTTTAAAACCCAGGTCCATGAGTTGAGTACCTATGTCTTCTTCTATGTAATTAATTGTTTCAGGTCTTATGTTTAGATCTTTGATCCATTTTGAGTTAATTTAAGTACAGGGGGACAAACTGTAGTCCAGTTTCATTCTTTTGCATGTGGCTTTCCAGTTTTCCCAGCACCATTTATTGAAGAGGCTTTCTTTTCTTCATTGTGTGTTCTTGGCCCCTTTATCAAAAATTATTTGACTATATATATATGTGGTTTTATTTCTGGACTTTCTATTCTGTTCCATTGGTCTGAGTGTCTATTTTTCTGCCAATACCATGCTGTTTTGATTGTCGTGGCCCTATAATAGAGTTTGAAGTCAGGTATTGTAATGCCCCCAGCTTCATTCTTTTTCTTTAGGATTGCTTTGGCTATTCGGGGTTTTTTATAGTTCCATATAAATCTGATGATTTTTTGCTCCATTTCTTTAAAAAATGTCATTGGAAGTTTGATGGGAATTGCATTAAATTTGTATATTGCTTTGGGTAATATAGCCATCTTGATTATATTTATTCTTCCTAGCCAAGAACAAGGTATATTCTTCCATCTCATTATATCTTTTTCGATTTCCCTTAACAATGGTTTATAGTTTTCATTATATAAGTCCTTTACATTCTTTGTTTTGTTTATTCCTAAGTATTTTATTTTTTTTGTTGCAATCGTGAAGGGGATTATTCTTTTGAGTTCGTTCTCAATTGTTTCATTGTTGGCATATAGAAAGGCTATTGACTTCTGTATGTTAATTTTGTATCCTGCGACCTTACTGTATTGGCTTATTGTTTCTAGTAGTCTTTTTGTGGATTCTTTGGGGTTTTCGATGTATAGGATCATATCATCTGCAAAAAGTGATACCTTTACTTCTTATTTTCCGATATGGATGCCTTTTATTTCTTTGCCTTTTCTGATTGCTCTGGCTAGAACCTCTAGTACCACATTAAATAAGAGTGGAGAGAGTGGACAACCCTGTCTTGTTCCTGATTTAAGGGGGAAAGCCTTCAGTTTAATGCCATTTAATATGATGTTAGCTGATGGTTTATCATATATGGCCTTTATCATGTTGAGATATTTTCCTTCTATACCCATTTTGTTGAGAGTCTTAAACATAAAATTGTGTTGTATTTTATCAAAAGCCTTTTCTGCATCTATTGATAAGATCATGTGGTTTTTGTTCTTTGTTTTGTTGATATGGTGTATTACGTTAATCGTTTTACGTATGTTGAACCATCCTTGAGATTCTGGGATGAATCCCACTTGATCATGATGTATTATTTTTTTAATATGTTGTTGTATTCGATTTGCTAGTATGTTGTTTAGTATTTTAGCATCTGTATTCATTAGAGATATTGGTCTGTAGTTTTCTTTTTTTGTGCCATCCTTGCCTGGTTTTGGTATGAGGGTTATGTTGGCCTCATAAAATGTGTTTGGAAGTATTGCTTCTTCTTCAATTTTTTTGAAGACTTTGAGTAGAATAGGAACCAAGTCTTCTTTGAATGTTTGATAAAATTCGCTGGTATAGCCGTCAGGGCCTGGACTTTTATTTTTGGGGAGATTTTTAATGGTTTTTTCTATTTCTTCTCTACTAATAGGTCTGTTTAGGCTTTCTGCTTCTTCTTGACTCAGTCTAGGAAGGTTGTATTGTTCTAGGAATTTATCCATTTCTTATAGGTTGTTGAATTTAGTGGCATAAAGTTTTTCATAGTATTCTACAATAATTCTTTGTATATCTACGGTGTCCGTGGTGATTTCTCCTCTTTCATTTTGGATTTTGTTTATATGAGTTCTTTCTCTTTTTTCCTTGGTAAGTCTTGCCAAGGGTTTGTCAATTTTGTTGATCCTTTCAAAGAACCAGCTCCTTGTTCTATTAATTTTTTCTATAGTTTTCTGTTCTCTAATTCATTTATTTCTGCTCTGATTTTTATTATCTCCTTTCTTCGGCTGGTTTTGGGTTTTCTTTGTTCTTCTTTTTCTAGTTCCTTAAGGTGTGAAGTTAAGTGGTTCACTTGGGCTCTCTCTTGTTTGTTCATACATGCCTGAAGTGATATATGAACTTCCCTCTTATCACTGCTTTTGCTGCATCCCATAGATTCTGATATGTCGTATTGTCATTTTCATTAGTCTGTATATATCTTTTGACCTCTGCACTTATTTCTTCTTTGACCCATTCATTTTTTAAAAGTATGTTGTTTAGTTTCTACATTTTTGTGGGATTTTTTTCCTCTTTTTTGCAGTTGAATTCTAGTTTCAAGGCTTTATGATCAGAAAATATGCTTGGTACAACTTCAATTTTTCTGAATTTGCTGATGTTGTTTTTGTGGCCCAACATATGGTCAATTCTTGAGAATGATCCATGTACACTGGAGAAAAATGTATACTCAGTCACTTTGGGATGAAATGTCTTGTAGATGTCTATCATATCCAGGTGCTCTAGTGTTTTGTTTAAGGCCACTATGTCTTTGTTGATTCTCTGTTTGGATGACTGATCTAGAGCCGTCAGCAGTGTATTGAGGTCTCCAAGTATGATTGTATTTTTGTCAGTTTTTTTTTTTAAGGTCAATAAGTAGCTATCTTATATATTTTGGTGCTCCTTAGTTTGGTGCATATATATTAAGGATTGTTATGTCTTGTTGATTTAGTGTCCCCTTAGTCATTATAAAATGGTCATTTTTGTCTCTGAGTACTTTTGCTGTCTTATAGTCAGCATTATCAGATATGAGTATTGCTACGCCTGCCTTTTTTTGGATGTTATTTGCTTGGAGTATTGTTTTCCAGCCTTTCGCTTTGAATTTGTTTTTATCCTTGTTACTTAGATGAGTTTCCTGTAGGCAGCATACAGTTGGATTTTCTTTTTTAATCCATTCTGCTACTCTGTGCCTTTTTATTGGTGAGTTTAATCCATTTACATTTCATGTAATTATTGACACTTGTGAGTTCCCTATTGCCATTTTATAGATTTCTTTCTGTTAGTTTTGTGTCTTGTTTGATCCTTCTCTTTCGTTTTTCTATCTTTTGTTTTTATTTGGTTGTATTCCATACATCTTTCCTCTGTTGCTATCTTTTTTATCTCATGTGCTTCTGTGGTGGTTTTTTCAATGGTGGTTACCTTTGAGTAATGAAAAGGGTTCCTACCCTGTTCATTGTAGCAAACTATTTTGTGAGTACTTTTGCACTCCATCGTCCTTTGCTACTGTTAATCTCCATCTTCCCCCCCCCCTTTCTTTTTGTTGTTGTCACAGTTTAAATTTGGTTTTATTGTGTTCTTCTTGGAGCTTTTACTTGTGGCTCTGTTTTTTTTTGTTCTTTGTATCTGATTGGAGAACCCCCTTTAGTAATTCCTGGAGTGGGGGTTTTCTGATGATAAATTCCCTCATCTTTTCTGTATCTGTGAATGTTTTTATTTCTCCTTCATATTTGAAGGATAGCTTTGATGGGTATAGTATTTGTGGCTGAAAGTTCCTCTCTTTCAGGACTTTAAATATTGGGGTCCACTCTCTTCTAGCTTGTAGAGTTTCTGCTGAGAAATCTGATGATAATCTAATGGGCCTTCCTTTATATGTTGTATTCTTTTCCCTGGCTGCCTTGAGAATTTTTTCTTTGCTGTTGGTTTGTGCCAATTTCATTATGATATGCCTTGGAGTAGGTTTGTTGGGGTTAAGAAAACTCGGAGTTCTGTTTGCTTCTTGAACTTGAGGCTTTAGTTCTTTCCACAGGCTTGGGAAGTTCTCATCTATTATTTGTTTGAGTATGTTCTCCATTCAATTTTCTCTCTCTTCTCCCTCTGATATACCTATTATTCTTATGTTATTCTTTTTGATGGAGTCAGATAATTCTTGTAGGGCTATCTCATTTTTTTTAATTTTTGAGTCTCTTTCTTCTTCTCTCTGTTGTGCCTCAAGTTGCTTGTCTTCTATTTCACTAATCCTCTCTTCTATCTGACCTGTTCTATTAGCTAAGCTTGTTACTTCGTTTTTCAGCTCGTGAATTGAGTTTTTCATCTCTGTTTGATTTGTTTTTATAGTTTCAATTTCCTTGGACATATATTCTTTGTGTTCATTGAGTTGTTTTCTGAGCTCCCTAAATTGCCTTTCTGTGTTTTCTTGTATATCTCGGAGGATTTTTAGGATTTCTATCTTGAATTCTCTGTCATTTAGCTCCAAGGTTTCTAATATATTAAATTTTTTCTCCATAGATTTTTCCTCATCTAGCTGTGTTACCTCTCTTTCTTTTGTATCCATGATATTCGATTTTCTCTTCCTTAATGGCATCTGAAGGTGGTTTTGTTGATAGTATTAATGAGATTTAATAAAGAATAAAAAGTTAAAAAAAATAAAAAATCGAAAAGAGTTGTTTTTTTTTAAAAAAAATTAATAATGAAATAAAGAAAAATAAAATAAAATAAAAATTAAAAAAAAAGGAAATTATTCCCCCCCCCTCCTTTTTTCCTCTCCTCTCCTCTCCCCTCTTTCTTGAGAAAATCTTGTGGTGAACTGTGAAATATAACAAACAATGCCTGTAATGGAGGGCCTGAATTTGGGAAAAGTAATAAAAAAGCAAAATAAAGAAAAATAAAAAAAAGAAAAAAGAAGGGGGTATGGACCCACAAAAAGCAAATAAGGAAAAAATTTGGGTCAAGAATAAAATGATTTGCTTTTAGGTGTTGGTTGACTAAGAGTTTTGATGAGAGGAATAAGAGGGAAACAGAAAAATGGGGGGACAAATTAAAAAATTACTATTGTATTTAGTGGAACAAGAACTAGATAAAATGGAGAGCCAGGGATGGGAGCACTGCTAGTGAGTTAAAAAGATGAAGTAAAAACCCCCCAAAATGCCACAAACATAAGTTTGAGTCCCAGATAAGATAATTTGTTTGTTATTGAGGTTTGAATGAGAGGAGATATAAAGGAGAAAGGAAGAAACTAATATAGAGGGAGAAAAGAAAGAGAGAGAGAGAGAGAAAAAGAGGGAACCACTAAAAGAAGAAAAAAGAAAAAAGAGGAGAGAGAGAGAGGGAGAGTTAAGGGTTTTGGAGTGCAACCCTCATAGAGAGAAAGGAAGAGGAAAGAAAAGATAATGGGAGATGTAACACTTATGGGTAGTGTAGTTCAAGGAGAGGAGAGAGTAAGACCGGCAGAGAGTTAATCGGCCAAATTGGAGGAGGAAAAAAAATATCAAGAATGAAGATAAGAGAAACAAACAAACAAATATAATAAAATGGGATAGGTTTAAAGTCTGCAGATTATTCTTGATTTTGAGAGGTTATCTTCTTGCTTTTTCTTTTCTCTCCCTCTTCCTGGTCAGTGACTCTGTACCCCGGGTTCTGCCCCTTTGGCACGCTCAGGTAGAGGTTTGCAGTTGATAAATATCTATGGCGATGTCATGTATTGTGCTTTAGTCTCGTTGGCAGTCGAGGCTCATTAGCATTTATAGGCTCCGACGGTGAGAGAGTCCGTGTTCCTGGAGCCTTTCTCCTAGTCTTTCCTTCCTCAATTAGTAGCCTGATAATCCAGCTATGGGGTTGTTGCTGCCTCTGCCTGGATAGTTAGAGGCTCAAAGAGCTGGCAATTCCCCACTCTATTTCCACTCAGCACAGGGCTCTGGGTAAGGCTCAGTCAGTCAGAGCTGCTAGCATAATCAGGCGAGGTTTCCGCCCACTCAAAGACCTCTGGCTCTGCCACTCTGTCTGGTAACACAGGTGGGCACTCACTTCCGGGGCACTTGGAGGAAACTCTCACTCACTATCTGTGCGCGCAGACCAGGATATCAGGCCAGCAGTCTCACGCTCTGAGTGAAACCCCCAACCACATGGAAAAGTTCCAGCGTTGGAATTGGCTCTCGCTCCGTCCCCGCGAGGCTTTTGCAAGGCGCTGGGGCGGCCCAAGATTCTGCTTTGGCCCACACAAAGGCCCCTGACTCTGCCCCTCTGTGTGATAACACGGGCGCGCACTGCCGAGGCACTCGGAGGAATCTCTCGCTATCTGCGCGCACAGACCAGGATATCAGGCCGGCCGTGTTTCCCTCTGAGTGAATCCCCTACCAGCATGGAAAAGTTCCACCGTTGGAATTAGTTCTCGCTTCCTCCCTTGCGTGGCTTTCCCAGGGCGCTGGGGCTGCCCAGAGATTCAGCTTTCAGCCCACACAAAGGCCTCTGATTCTGCCTCTCTGTGGGGTAATACGGGCACCCACTCCCGGGGCTTTGGAAGAAATCTCTCGCCCACTATCTGCGCGCGCCGACCAGGAGATCGGGGAAAATGGCTGCCCTGCTTGTCTTTCTTTGTCTGGGTTTGGCGCGAGTGTTAGCTTGTATTGCCCGGGTTGCCACAGGAACAGTTTTTCCTCGGCTTGGATCTCCGTGCCACAGCCTGGTTCGGCCATTGTGCCGCGGCCTGGATCTATTCACCCCCTTTGCCCGCCTCAGTTTCTATATTCACAGTTCCCAGAGAAAGTTGCCCTGTTTAGATTAGTGAGGAAGGCAGAGCATTTCTTACTCCCTATTTCCTTCGGGGTTTGGTTATATATTTAGCCAATTTTTCGCTCGACCATACCTTCGGGTGTATTGTGAAACTTCTGGAGGCTCCAAGGATAGGTTTTTCTGTTTCTGGTTGAAGATCTTGTTGAGTTTTGGGGGAGATTTATTGGTATCGCTTCCTACCCCGCCATTACTCTATTTCTCTTTTTTAAAATCTAACATTCTTCTTCCTTATGTTCCCTGAAATAAATATATACATTTGACAAATCTTTGACATCTTCACTTTCATGTTCTTATCCACTCAGCCAACAGTCCTTTCCAAAGCTGCTGTCATGCACAACTTTTCACTTAGTTTTAGAACTGCCATTGAACACATTTTATAACTATAATGAAGCAAACACATTATTAAAATTGAGCTGGTATTGTGATTGCTTTGATATGCTCTGCATAATACTCTTTGAAACAGGCTGACTCATTAGTATCTTCAAAGACATAGTTTATACAAAAAGCATCCTGGAAAAATGACAGATCTAAAACACAGACAAGTCCTCAAGGTAAAAAAAAAAAAAATTTAAAAAGGAGATTGAGAGAGAGAGATAAAGAAAGAAGGATAGAGAGAGAGAGAGAGAATATGAATATGATGTAGAAAGAGAAGTCCAATAAATAATTTAAATATATTTTGTTCAAATTTTTCCTTATATCATAATAGAAATTGATTTTGCGTGCATTTTAAATTAACTTACTAAGGAAAATGATGAACTTTGAATTGTCATTTTTTTTTTTTTTTACTAGTGTAGCCAGTTATGTTAGTATAGTGCTTACAGGTTACGACAAATTTACTTTCCTGCTTTGAACTTCACAGGGATCCTAAGAAAGACTTCAGACCAGAACTATTTGCACATAAGGAAACAAGCAGAAAATTTAGTTAAATTGCCCTAATTAATCCACATATTAAATTAAACCAAGTTTTTTAATTTTTTTTTTCCTCTGAGTATTCCTATTTTCCATCTCATTAGGATTTTTCCCTGTCTCCATAGGGAGGGAAAAATGAAGGAAACAAGTCCTTTCTCATCTACAAGCTTGCCTGGACATTCAGAAGGGTACATTTGTTATGATTTAGTGGCCACATTTTCCGTATCTGCCCAAATATATCCTCCATCAAGGGAGAATCGGTTTCCGGGTTCTCCAATAAGGTATTGTGTTAGATTATAAAGTCTTACTGGAAAATCCTGGCACTTAATGTTAAGTTGGGTAACATTTATAAATTGATGCTTTTAAGATTTTTGACAATAATTTAATTTACAAAACCTTAAAAGACACGTTATGATAGCTAAATAAATATAAACACAAGCATGGATACCAACGCAGAGCTGAAGTCGTGTGTCACGGTTGCAGGTTTGCAGACACGACCAGGGCGTGTAGTATTGTTTCTATTCTACTCTGTGCTGTCACTGCGATCAGATTTCCTGATTTCTAAATGAATTAAGATTGCTTAGACCCACAACCTGCTTCATAAGCGCTTAACTACAGCTTGTGTAAACGCCAGTGATGAAACACAGTGGGATTTAAATCAGGTGGCTTGAGAGAAAGCCGGGAAATGTGGCCACGGATCTGTGGGAGTAAATACAACAGCAAACCCCTGGATCGAGTCACAGAAAAGTTGTGCTGTTCAGTGTCCGCTGTCTACGACTGCACTCAGCGGTCAGGGCCTTTTAGGGGAGGGCCAGACATTGGGTTTCAGGTTTGTAGCGACTGTCACCAAGGACAATGCAAATCAGAGGCCTGATCATTTGGGTACACTGGCTATATAAACACTGTCGGTCAGGGCCTTTTAGGGGAGGGCCAGACATTGGGTTTCAGGTTTGTAGCGACTGTCACCAAGGACAATGCAGATCAGATGCCTGATCATTTGGGTGCAGTGGCTATATAAACACTGTCCGGAGGCCAGGTTCGGAAGTGGACAAAGCCCAGTGCAGGACTTTGTCCTAGGGTGCTCCACAGAGAATTAACAATAATTTCCCTGTCCAGAGTCAAGCTTTATAGTAGCGTTCCCAATATCTATCCCTAAAGACTCATCTGCTCTTTGTGATGATGTCAGCTTGCGTGGTCACCAGTGGAAAAAGCGGGAAAATAAACCAATAACAATAATAACAGGGAGAATGGTACAAACAGGCATCTGGTCAACCCTTTCTGTTCCTGAGCTTGCAAGTCATTCATTTTCCTGTCACTCTCGTAACATCCAAAAGCTGAGGGAATGTAAGCGTTTAGAGCTTATTTTCCATCGATTGCTGCTTCTGCCTGTCGTGTACGCCAGCTTATCTGTGACGTGTGAGGTGCCTGTGTTCTGATTTCAGTCGGGGAGGGACAAGAGTAAGAATGAATGGTGACCACCCTGTACTCTTCGTCAACCTCCCAACCCGTCCGTGCACTGAGGAGAATACTCCACATTAACAAGAAAGGGCACTTCCTTCTAATGAACTTGACCAATTTATGCAGCCACCACCAAAACAAATTATTTTTATCTCAAGAACATTAGAAGCCTGGCATTTCCTGGAATAACCATGGTAACGTATTCTAAAGGAATGTACATTGCTTCTATACCCTTAGAAGTGGTATTAAGAAATGGAAATCACCTGCAGTTTATCTCAATGACTCACTATGAATAGAATAAATAGAATATGTATTTTTCCCGAAACACATTCTTTGTCTATTGTGGCAATCAAGAAGTTACAAATTGCTTAAAGCCTCCCAAAGTGTATCAGTTATTGTTTGGTTGCTAAAATAATCAGTTATTAAGAAGTCTTTGGACACAATGGCATGTAAAATTAAAATATAAGATTTAATACCAACCACTACACACACACACACACACACACACACACACACACACAACTTGGAGCAAATTTTAGATAAAGGAAAACCAGGTGTTCTGAAAGTTACAGGCAAGAGGAGCCCTGTAATCAAACAGAAGTGAGAACAATTGCTTAAGTTAAATTTAATTATCTACATAGTTTCATTTCCTTCTTCTTTGGGCAATAGTCATTGTTTCGATTTTTCTAGGTATACTTATAAATCTACAATGACGCCACATTTCCATGGTGTATCCCATCAGACCACCATCCCGCTTAGACTGAGAGCACAGGACGCTGGGGTCAGCCTGTGCCTTTCAACCTGGCACCGCCGCACACGGACCAGGGGGCATTGGCGGGCCCAGCAATTTCTCTAACTCAGCCAAATCCTGAATGACATGCTGGGCCCACAAAATAACTAAATCAGCTTCAGGTTTAAAGGACATAATTAGAAGGACCAAGTTATAAACCCCCAATGTACACTGTGGAATCTACAGACTTCCCATTTATTTTGACTCCATAGAGTCTCTGACTGTCTAGTTTTAGAAATATTTTTTTTTCGGCAATGTCCGAGCACCAGCAAAGACCCACAACCTTCCATTCAACATTAATGATTGTGAAATCCATTATTCCAACGTAGTGCTTATAGAGAGCATTTTTAACACCTTTATTGAGATAGAATTTCCATATCATAAATTCATTTAGGAAGTATAGAATTTATTTTATTTTATTTTGTTTTAGTATATTCACAGAGTTGTGCAACAGTGGTAATATTCCAATTCTAGGAAATTTCCACATCCTAGCAAAGTAACCCCTGTGCCATCAAGAGTCATTCTCTATTCTTTTTCTTCCTCCTACAGGCAGGACACCAACCAAGCCACTTTCTGAATTTATATTGGCCTAATCGTCACCATTTTAGCTAGCGATGAAGCAAATATAGAAGAAATACGTGTCATTGGAGATTTTAAGTAAATGACCCATGGAAACTCTTTGAATTAATCTTGCAACTCTTCTATAGGTTTTAAGTCATTTCACCACAATAAAGAAGCCTGGCTGTGCCCTCTTCATTGTCGTAGATTACTTCATCTGTCTCAACGCTGCGTTTCCTGGGACCTCTTACACAACAGGGCTTACTTTAAATAGCACGTATTCTTGATAGATGCTATGTATCAGATCAGACCACGTTTTTGCACAGCTCCGGTCTTTAATTTCTTGGAGTGTTTCTGCTACCATGTAAAAGATCGTGGGCTTAATAACTGGATAATCAGTGAGAGAGAGAGAGAGAGAGAGAGAGAGAGAGAGAGAGGGAGAGAGAGAGATCCAGCCAATGAGTAGCTCCAACAGCACACACCCGAGGCCCTCTCAGAACCTGTCCACCGCTGGACAGCCAGCTCATGCAGCCCTAGAAGTGATTCCAGCAAAACCAGCGGAGAAGTCGCTGTGGCTTTGAGCCAATAAGACGTGGGTGGATTTTCATGGAGCTGCAGATAGCGGGCACACCGTGGCTATCTGGTGGTACATGTGCACGTTGGTTCCTCAGCGAGTCTTCTCTCTCTCTCTGGTCTTGCTTTCTGTGAACCTTTTCACACTTCACAATCCCAAGCAAACCATTGACAACCTCGTCCATCGCCTCTTACGAGTCCTCTTCTCCGCAACGCTCAGATGAAGAAAGAATGTCTTAGATTGATGTCGTGACAATCAAAGACTTTAGAAAATAACAATTCCACCCTTAATTAATATAGATCTATATGAAAGAACAGTTTAGGAGGTCTGGAAGAGGGCAGGGCGTCAGTAGGGACAAGTAGGTCTTGGACCTCGAGCTCACTGGATTCTTGTATTTTAGTGGTTCCTCAGGGGCAGAACAAATTATTACAGGTTTAGCCCTAAGACCCATTGACCCTTAGCTCCTAGACAGTCCCTGATCCATAGCAAGATGTCAATAAATATTTGTTAAATAAGTGAATAACTGACCAAATAGAACCAACTCAGTATCTGGATGAGCGGTGCCCTCGGTGACAAAGTCTGTCTGTGTCACCACAGCTCGGGATGTTGAGCTTTACAGCTATTTTTTCTCTCTATTTCTATCACAATACATTTACATATTTTTTGTCAAAATTAAGAGGGCTTAAGGGGTTTAGGAATTTCAAAAAACATTTACCACTTCCTGGGGTCATTTCTTGCCCAAAACATAATGAATTTTATTTGGATATTCAACAACCCATGTATCTAACTTAGCCAGTATGGCTCCAAACCTGAAAATTCAGATAACAACATAATACATCCCTTTAAGCTTTTGTTTCAATATATTTGTCTATAGCAAAAAATACAAGCTTGTGTGACTGACACGAGGGTAGAGTTGATGTCACACTTGGTTGGTGGATTAGCTACGAAGAGGGTAGAGAATAGTCATAAACATAATTAGGGAGGAGATTTGACTTTGGGTGGTGGGCATGCAATGCAGTCTACAGATCATGGATTCAAGAAATGTGCACTTGAAACCTGTATGAGCCTATTAACCAATGTCACCTCAATAAATTTAATAAAAAATGAGCCTGACCAGGCAGTGGCGCAGTGGATAGAGCCTCGGACTGGGACGCGGAGGACCCAGGTTTGAAACCCCAAGGTCACTAGCTTGAGCGCGGGCTCATCTGGTTTGAGCAAGGATCACCAGCTTGAGCCCAAGGTCACTGACTTGAGCAAGGGGTCACTCGGTCTGCTGTAGCCCCTCGGTCAAGGCACAAATGAGAAAGCAATCAATGACAACTAAGGTGGCGCAATGAAGAATTGATGCTTCTCATCTCTCCCTTCCTGTCTGTCTGTCCCTATCTGTCCCTCTCTCTGACTCTCTCTCTGTCACACACACACACACACACACACACACAATGAGAATTGGTCTTCCAAGCAAACTTTCCTCAGTATCATTGCAGTATCTGTATGCACGGCAACCCCCCCCCCCCCCCGCAAACACACCTCCCCCAATCCGTGCTGTGTCATAAAACGGAATTGTCGGCTACCTTACTTTAAGAAGCAATAATTTAAGGCTGCCATTCTCCTTTTTCTGCTTATCAGGCTAGGTATTACATGGCTTTTCAGTGGATGTCAGGGGAAAATAAAAAACAAAACAAATAAATCATGTTAATGAGCTTTTTCTAGTGGTTCCCCTGGTGACCCGTAGCAGTGGACTGGACTTACCAGATGCTACACTAATCTCAGACTGCCCGTGGGGTTGGGAAGCCCTCTAAGTTCGTCATTTTTCAGGATAAAGTCTATGCAAAAGCTGGAGAAAAAGAGGCACTTTATCCTGCGTGCATCGCTGCTCTCTCTTCTCTCCTCCGTCGTAAACAAGAGTAAGTCACGGCTCCTTCTAAAAGTGGAGAGAAAGAAAGTGACAAAAGATTGGGTGCGAAGCCAGTCCCCCTGGTGCCCACCCTGGAGACAGAGGGCTTCTCTTGTCCTGGGCAGAAGGCAGAGATTGTTACCCTACGGCTGAAAAGCAACCCAGTCAAAAAAGGCATTAAGTGTGTTCTGTGTCTTTCTCTAATCTTCATGCTTTCCGCAGTGCGAGGGAAATAAAAGACCCTCAGTAAAAACGTACTGATTGAATTCATGCAGATAATTCAGTAGCTTATTAAAAGTGTAGGCAATTAAGAGAGAATAACGAATAACAATGAAAGCCCCTCAGAAGGTGAGCTCATTAAGGTCCACGCCATTAACCGAGGAATCTGGAATTCTTTTCCAGCACCCCACCCCTCAGACATCTCCGGCGCCTGGGATTTGGCTTGGTGAGGTCCAGCCTGAGTGTGAGCCGCTCTGTCCACTGGGCGTGGGCCTCCCTTGGGAGCTGGTCTGGGCTACGCGACCTCCGTGAGCGCTTAACTTTCCATCGACCACCATGTTCATCGCAAGGGACGAAAACAAACCACTTTATCCAAGTCTCCACAGCAGAATGGAGGGGTGCTTTTGTCTGCTCACACTGCCGTGAGGAAATCCCCCAGACCGGGCAGCTTAAGCAACACAGATTTATCTCTCACGGTTCTGGAGACCGGAAATCCAAAACCCTGGATTTAAACTGATGCTGTGTCTGGGAGGCTCCTCTCCTCAGCTTGCAGGCGCTGCCTTCTCCACTGAGCTGGGGGGAGGGGGGATCAGAGGGAAGAGGAGTTTTGAGGGGGAGAGAGAAAGAGAACGAGAGAGATACAAGAGAGAAAGAGAACTGTCAGTATCACTCCTTAGAAGGACACGAATCCCTGGGGAGCTGGGCTCCACCTCTGTGCATTCCTGTAACCTTACTGACTTCCTTAGCGACCCCGTCTCCAATTAAAGGATTCTAAGACAGAACCACATAAACAGGAGCCACTGATCTGTCCTACAAAGGTGCAAAACCAGGGAAGACAGGTTGACTTTTTTTTTTCTTTTTTTTTTTTTTGTATTTTTCTGAAGCTGGAAACGGGGAGAGACAGTCAGACAGACTCCCGCATGCACCCGACCGGGATCCACCCGGCACGCCCACCAGGGGCGACGCTCTGCCCACCAGGGGGTGATGCTCTGCCCCTCCGGGGCGTCGCTCTGTTGCGACCAGAGCCACTCTAGCGCCTGGGGCAGAGGCCAAGGAGCCATCCCCAGCGCCCGGGCCATCTTTGCTCCAATGGAGCCTTGGCTGCGAGAGGGGAAGAGAGACAGAGAGGAAGGAGAGGGGGAAGGGTGGAGAAGCAGATGGGCGCTTCTCCTGTGTGCCCTGGCCGGGAATCGAACCCGGGACTTCCGCACGCCAGGCCGACGCTCTACCACTGAGCCAACCGGCCAGGGCCAAGACAGGTTGACTTTCAATAAACAACTAAACAACGGTAGACGCTGCCACTTATGAGTACAACAAGACGCAGCAGCAAAATGGACCTCAACCAGAATAACACACAAAAAACATTAACTCAGGGCAACAATCTAATGAGAGAATGGCCAGGGCCACGAGTCATTCAACCTGGAGCACATCCAGAGATGAAGACACACACCAAGTGTTCGATAGCATCATCCGTTACGGAACTGCGAATGCAAAGCCCTGAGATATTCCAGTTGTCTCCGAACGACTGGAATAAAACACAGTGACATCACCCCATGCCGGTACAGATGAGAAGAAGTGGGTCACAGAGCGTGCTGGGGGGTGTGCCACGGTGCCACCGTCACTGTACACATCCCAACATGGCACTCCTGGGCACCCCCACAACTTGTTCACATAAAACGTACGCCAGTGAGCCTCGCAGTCAAGCCGCTCAGACTCAGCCGGGTCAGCCTGCCTGCCGTCGGGATGGCACAGTGTGCCTCTGCCTCCCCCCCCGACTCTGCCACCAGCTCAGAAGCCGGGAAGGTGTCCGTTGCTGCGCAGAACACTGCCCCCGAGTGGCAGCCCTGAACGGCAACATTTGCTGTCTCACAGGGACTGTGGGTCAGGGACCCGGGAGCAGCTTCGCTGGAGTTTCTGTCTCAGGGTCTCGCACAGGTGACAGTGAAGTCCTTAGCCAAGGCTGCAGCCACTTCCTGCTCAGCTGGGGGGGTGCAGCCCCCACCCTTGCTCACAGCCGTTGTTCTCAGTGGTCCCTTGTAGGGACCGTCATGTCTCCCATGTGGGCTTATCTGGTGCCGCCTACCACAGCAGGTGTCTTCTCCCAGAGCAAGTGACAGAGAGAGAGAGAAAGGGCTTTGTAACCTAATTTTGGAAGCAAAGTCCCACTGCTTTCACCAATTTCCATTTGTTAGCAAAGGGTCATTAGGTCCAGTCTACACTAACGAAGGAGGACGGGGCACAAGGACCTGAGTGCAGCAGGCAGGTGGCCTCGAGGCCATTGTTAGTGGCCGCTTATCGCAGTCAGCTCCATGGGACTCATCCTGTGTCCCGTTTACAACTGAACTCCCAGTTCCTAAATGGCGGTCAGCCCAGCCTAGACACGGACGTGTGCATGTGATGGCTCAGCAAACACAGGTTCGGATAGTCTGACAGCCTGGGAGGCCCACGCTAGCATCATGTTGCTAGAAAACAACAGCTTTGACATCACGATTCAGATGCCATCTCTACGAAGAATCAATGGCTCGGGAAGATGAACGGTACACGTTGCTACAGTAGCCTTTTTACTTCCAGAAACCGAGGATTTAACTCCAGCCGAATTCACAAGTGGGTGTATTGAATTCTATTTATTTCATTTTTTTAAACAATGTAATTAAATAGATTTCTTTTTTTTTTTCTCCCCCCTTTAAATCGTTCCATGGTGACTTGTGCTCTTGTGAAGAAGAAAAACAACAGGACAATGCCTTTCATTGCCTTGGAATGGGAGGCTTAGCCTGGATCATTCTCCCGGAATGTGATAAACTGCTGGTATTTATGTAATAATGAAAAAAAATATAAATCCACTCATAATTCACTGCAGGGAGAATAAATGGAGCCCCGTGCAGGGAGGCTTCTCCTTCACCAGGAAATCTGTGCCATTTGGCTGTCGTGAATTAGCCGTTTTGTCTCACTAGGTGTATATCCTCAGGAGCTCTGGGGGCTCAGCAAAAATACCCACGGAGTCGTGTCTGCGTCCTCCCGGGGCCTGCGCCTGACCTAAGCGTAGCTACACAAAGATCCCACCCAGGACGTCGATCCCAGATCGTATTCGTGTCAAGGAAGGCCTGACTCAACGCAACTCTCTTCATCTCGAGAAAGCCCCCGTGAAGGTGTCCGTGGGAAACACGGCACGTGCTCAGCCTGGGGACACCCAGCGAGAGGCAGTACGCCTTCGTCGCCCTGGGATTGACCCGCAGGTTTCGTCGTTGGAGGTGTTGGTGGCCCGAGGCAGTGGCCCAGGTCTCGGGCACCCGTGTGGTTCTTCCCTGTTCTCTGCATCTGGCCCCAGGATTCCTCTCATTGGGTGTTCTCATCGGAGGAGACGGAGGAAAAAGACAGTCAGCCTCCGAATGTGCGGGCACGCGAGCCGGGAAACACACCGCGGGGTGACCGCTCTCAGAAACGTGGCCATTCTGGTGAACTTGGTCCATCTGTTATTACTGCAGACTATTCATCAAAGCGAGTCAGTCTTACATCAATGGCATTAATAGTAGAGACAGCCCCTCCGAAGAGAGCAGAGCATTAATCTTTCTAGCTGGGCAGGACTCATGCTAGTTTATGCTTCTAATCTTTTAGGGCTTTAAAAAAATTTGCATCTTCACTGTGTATTTTTGTTTGTTTTTTACAGGGACAGACAGACAGGAAAGGAAAGAGAGATGAGGAGCATCAATCATCAGTTTTTCGTTGCGACACCTTAGTTGTTCATTGATTGCTTTCTCATATGTGCCTTGACCGCAGGCCTTCAGCAGACCGAGTAACCCCTTGCTCAAGCCAGCGACCTTGGGTCCAAGCTGGTGAGCATTTTGCTCAAGCCAGATGAGCCCGCGCTCAAGCTGGCGACCTCGGGGTCTCGAACCTGGGTCCTTCGCATCCCAGCCCAACGCTCTATTCACTGCACCTGGTCAGGCTATGTATTTTTTTTAAATCAATTTTACCAGATTTACTCTCTAACCTCATCACATAGCTGATACAGATAGGGGATAGTTACCCCAGTATTAAATCTTGTTTCTCCAAAGCAATTTTTTATTTTTCATGCATTCCTTACATTTCAAAATGATGCTACTATTTAAAACATCACTCCACTTTAAAAATACTGAGAGTAGAACTATATTTAAAGAAAGTCACATAGGATTGTATAATTTCTTTAATTTTGATATTGTAGAAATTCTAAAAATGATCTGTAGAGATTGACAGCATAAGAAACACTAAAACTCTAATACATTAGTTATACTAAAAAATAAAAACAAAACTTTAGAAAATATATCTGATTTTGAAATCAGAGTCACTTTCCAAACCCAAATCAGTAAAAAATACAAAAGGAGAAACTAAAAGTTAATACTAATTTGAACTTAAAATAATCATAAACTTAATTTTTTAACTGCAAATATGAAAAATAATTACAACAAATATAACAGAAAAAATAAATTCTTGTAGAAAGAATTCATATAGATAATAAAAATTCTAAAATATAATGAAAGGAATAATAAAATATGATTATAAGAGAATAATTTAGATGATTAATAAAACTATTAAAATTGTTCAGCTTCAAAATTAAAAAAAAGTCAGATCAACACAAAAATATAACTTTTTGCTTGAGAGATCAGCGAATTTCTTTTGCATGGTAATATCTAATTATGCAAAGGTTGTAATAAAATGAACTCTCATAATTTTTTAAAAATTAGTTGTGAGAGGTGATAATTTACTCTTTCTTAAAATACTCATTCTCTTACAAATTAATCTAAGGAAAACTTGTTGTAAGCAAAGGTTTTGATTAAGGATATTCATTGAACATTATATATAATACTAAAAGTTTACAAACAGTAAAACACCCAGGAGCACTCAAATCATCAAATGCTTACTTCATAACAAAAGTAACAAATTATGAAATAGGAATATCCTAAATTTCATTTTCAAAGATTTTTTAGTTATGTAACAAACTGATTATGATTTGCTAAAAAAAACCATAATAATCATATCCATACAGATAGAGATAGAATGGTCTACATTTTCTCTCTGTGTGTGTATAAATATGTATATATGTAAAAATAATAATGAGTAATGTTGATATATAATAACATAAATACAGAATGTATATATAAAATAGGAATAATAGCAAAAAAGTAAAATAAACTTATGGCTCCTACTTTATTTTCCCTTCCTACATGTTTTCCCCAAGCAGAACATTATAGGGTGCTCAACTATGTCACGCCACACCTGGAACATTTCATCTTGCACCTGGATTATTTTAACATTGCACCCGGAAAGGAACAATTATTAACAATTGCTTAATTTTATGATAATTTTATCAATCTCCGGAGGTCACTGAAGTAAATATTCTGACACTACTATTCACCTACATAATTCATACCACTTGTGCAAATGCAAGTAATACCTTACACATGTATGCTAAACAAAAGACATTTCCCCAAACATGGAAACATCTACTGGGAAGATAAACATTTTTTTTTTCATATCTTAATAGAACGCATGTCTCATAAGTCAGGATTTTAAACATGTCATGCTCTGCAAGACCCAGATGAAATGATTACCCAGGTAAGCAGTAAACAGCCTAAAAGCAGTTATAAAGAATGTTCATCTCACGAGATGCTGTTGTTAGTTACTCCTGGTCTTTCTTGGGGTCATTTCACACTATCCTAGGGTTTCAGTTGACTTGCTATCCACAAGATAAATACCAATATTTTTTCAGGTCAACCTCTCTGCCGACGTAGCTTGGGAACTCAAATACTGTGCCCCTGAAATGATCATTTCCTGTTGCACTCAGGAGGAAGCTGAAGGCATTTTTTTTGTGTGTGTAGCTGGTTGTCCTCGCTGCCTCCTCCGCCAGCCTGAGCAGACACCCGAGCCCGGAGCCTAGCACCGGTCCTGAGTCCGGACTCCCCTCCTCCCGTTCCAGAAATGAACTAACTGCCCGGACAAGGGACCCACACGCTGGCTCTGACGTGTCCTCTTCTCTCTGCTGTTCTGTCTTGACTCTCCGCCTTGCAGTTTATATTCAAGATCTTTGGGCAAATTCTCACCTGTCTCAGCTTGGCTAGAGGGAACTGGGAAAGACTTTTTGTTTTAAGCAGTTATAGTCTTGGGTTCTTCTGGTGAAATAACTCATATTCCCTACGCTACCATGTAATGTGTGTGTTTTGCAAACAAAAACTAGTAATAAGATAAAAGTAATATAGATGTAATCCTTCCATCAAGAAGAACCTGTTTTAAATATAGATATATATATATGTATATATCTTCCCCAAATCCTGTGTATGCATGTTTGTGTAAATCGATGGCTAAACTGATAACATACTAAATCACATTGCACACATATCTGTAATTACTGTTTCATAAATATATTTTGTAAAAGCAATTTCGATGCGGCAAAGAGGTTAACCCTATGAATCTAACCTGTTTTATTTAGCTCACCCATCTCCCTTACCGCATCTAACACGATAGGGAACACTGTAGTGAGCAGAGATACATGCCCCATATGTTTCCTTTGTGTTCTGAATTTATTGTTAACATTTCCCCCTGAACAATCTAGGGCGATCATTATTGTGATGTCGAAGAATGTGTGGTGCTTCCTCATTATATTTTCAGCGAGTCCCCTTTTCTCCTCAGATAGCGGCGACTGAAGTTATCTCATTATCTGCCTTGTTTAGTGCCGTGATTAACACGTCTATTAACATAGGAAGAGTTGAAGAAAATTGTTAGAGACTGTTGAAAAGTGTAGTAGCTGTTAATAGTTACCAACTGTTCATAATGCGTTTAGCTTAATTTGTAGGGGAAATCGTCTGTGAGGCGGCACTTGGCAGTAACCAGACTGTGCCAGCGGTAACGATCTGTTTGCCTCCGGACCATGATTGACGTCCACCCGGGGTCAGGAAGGATTCCCTGCCGCCGCGCTCTCGTTTCTGAGGTTAGCTTCCTCGTGGGGGCTTTCTGCTTTCTCCTGGAGCAGGGGACTGCGGCCACTGTCACATGCAGAACTCCTGACTCAGTGGCTCATTAGCTTTTGTGCAGAAACGTGTGTGGCTTTAGAAAAGGCACTCCCGAGTAGTCTGAAATGGAGGCCATGTGTCACCAACTGGAGGCAGGGGTGGGGTGTGTGTGTGTGTGTGTGTGTGTGTGTGTGTGTGTGTTGTGCAGAGTATGACAATTCCCCACATGGAAACCTGTGTCCTAAAATAAACCAAGCACGCACTGGGGATCTGGGGCTGAGGGGTCACCGGGGATGTGCAGGAAATGCATCCTCCTGCCCAGAAAGCTGGAAGCTTGGGTCACTGGACGGAGAGCCCAAGGGTCAGAGGACACTGGGGGCCCGAAGTCAGGACAGCCGTGACTCCTAGGGAACATCTCTGCCTTCTTCACAACTGTCTTCTGCGGGAATTCCTACTGTCAAGCATTTGGGATTTTTTGCTGGCCTGAGAGGGCCGGCAAGGCATCTCATTGTAATTTTAAATTTCCTTTTGTCTCATGGTGAGTCGTATCTCCTATCGGTCAGAGAGCTTCTTCACTGTCACCTTTGTCCAGAAGCCTGGGACACTGTTCTGTCCCACTGTTTGTTGCTCTTTCCCTGTATTTTATTTCCCTTCCTCTCAGTGTAAGGAGTTGGGTATTTCAATACTGTATTTTCACTCTTTCTCAAATGGATATCCTTTGAAAAGATACATTCTTATTTGTATTCCATCATTTGGGATGCGTTTTCTTTTTCTTTTTCTTTTTTTTTCCATCTTTGTTGTTTTCTGGAAGTTTTTAAATGTTGGTGCGTTGTTTCTTTTTTAGCAAGGGTTATTTTAGAGACTTATTTCTTTCTCTCGCCCAGTTGCCCTGGAATCAGCAGAGGGGAGATGTCACGCTCTAGAATGAAGGGCGGAGACCTGCTGCAGTTCTTCTGTCCTTGGGTGTCACACTCTAGAATGAAGGGCGGAGACCTGCTGGAGTTCTTCTGTCCTTGGGTGTCACGCTCTAGAATGAAGGGCGGAGACCTGCTGGAGTCCTTCTGTCCTTGGGTGTCACGCTCTAGAATGAAGGGCGGAGACCTGCTGGAGTTCTTCTGTCCTTGGGTGTCACGCTCTAGAATGAAGCGCGGAGACCTGCTGGAGTTCTTCTGTCCTTGGGTGTCACGCTCTAGAGTGAAGGGCGGAGACCTGCTGGAGTCCTTCTGTCCTTGGGTGTCACGCTCTAGAATGAAGGGCGGAGACCTGCTGGAGTTCTTCTGTCCTTGGGTGTCACGCTCTAGAATGAAGGGCGGAGACCTGCTGGAGTTCTTCTGTCCTTGGGTGTCACGCTCTAGAATGAAGGGCGGAGACCTCCTGCAGTTCTTCTGTCCTTGGGTGTCACGCTCTAGAATGAAGGGCGGAGACCTGCTGGAGTCCTTCTGTCCTTGGGTGTCACGCTCTAGAATGAAGGGCGGAGACCTGCTGGAGTTCTTCTGTCCTTGGGTGTCACGCTCTAGATTGAAGGGCGGAGACCTGCTGGAGTTCTTCTGTCCTTGGGTGTCACGCTCTAGAATGAAGGGCGGAGACCTGCTGGAGTCCTTCTGTCCTTGGGTGTCATGCTCTAGAATGAAGGGCGGAGACCTCCTGCAGTTCTTCTGTCCTTGGGTGTCACGCTCTAGAATGAAGGGCGGAGACCTGCTGGAGTCTTCTGTCCTTGGGTGTCACGCTCTAGAATGAAGGGCGGAGACCTGCTGGAGTTCTTCTGTCCTTGGGTGTCACGCTCTAGAGTGAAGGGCGGAGACCTGCTGCAGTTCTTCTGTCCTTGGGTGTCACGCTCTAGAATGAAGGACAGAGACCTGCTGGAGTTCCTCTGTCCTTGGGTGCTCTTTGGGGGGCGTTGTCCTCTGACCTGAGTCTCCTCTGGATCCCTATTGAACATTTCGATGCCACCTTTTTTTTTTTTTTTTCCAAAAATCACTCCTTGTTTGGCTATGGTTCCCGCCTGGGTGTGAATATTTACTGCTGGCTACTGATACCTGACAGTGACCTTCCGCTTGTCCTTCTCCACACCAGCACATCTCTTATTGAATTTATTGGGGTTGCATTGGTCAATAAAATTATCCAGGTTTTAAGTGTACACTTCAACAATGCAGCATCCAAAGTCTAGTTTACTTCCGACCCCACTGACACCCCTGACCCTCTTCCCCCTCCCCACCCCCTCCCCTTGGGCACCGCCCTGCTGAGGTCTGTGTCTGTCACTTCTTGTTGTTTTCTGTTTTGCTTAAATCCCCTCCCCTTTGTCACCAGCCCCAACCCCCTCCCCTCTGACAGCTGTCACTCTGCTCCATGAGTCTGCTTCTCCTTCGTTCGTTAGATTCCACATAAAAGTGGAGTCCGAGGGTCCTTGTCTTTCCCTGACTCATCTTTTTCAAATTTCTCCCCCAGTTTCTGCGGTTCTTTCTCTCTTTCTATGGCAACACAGGTGTAATTTGGAATCTGCATATTTTCTGAAAATTTCCTGATTTGAGTTTTTGTGTTATTTAACTTATTCCTCTAAGGGTTTCCAGAAGAAGTGCGTTAATGAATTTTATAAGAATTTTATAAGCCAGTTATGAGTCAATAGTTTGTGTTCTGTTGCTCTCACGAGGTTATGACACAGGTGAGGAAATGGAGAGGCAAAAAGAAGATTTTTAAAATTTAATGTGATGAGAAATCTTGGTGGGAGACATAAAGTTTATGTTAACAGAACTATGAGCCAAAAAAAAAAAAAAAAAAAAGAGGATGTTTCTTCACAAGACTGCACTATCGAGCTTTCTGAGATATCAAAGACTCACGTTTTTCTTTACAACGGAGACATTTATGAGGAAATGATACAGGAAGTTAATTTGGATTCGGTCATAGAGGGGTCGGGGGCTGAGAAGTTTGTCTTCCGTTTAAACCAAGAAGCAATCGGCTCAAGAGCTCTTCGTGTAGCAGCCAATCGGCCCCGGAACTAGGAGCGGAGAGTCTGTAGGAGTCGAGGTCACCCCCATCCCTTCCCCCCCCCCCCGGTCCTCCCTGGTTCTCCCAACCTCCCTCTCCAGCTATCTCTGTCGCTCTGGTACGAGGGAGCAGTGACCGCTGAGGCCAGCACCTGGAGCACGTATGCCATGCCCTGATGAGTGACACGTAAGGGACAGACCTGAGACGAGGGAGCGCGGCTTATTTATCTGTGGACCCGGTCGGGGAAGCCGGCCCCTGAAGGACACTCTATTTAGGTGGGTAGACATGGTGGGAAACAGTTACATGGAAAGCCTCTTCCCACAGCTTCTGTTTCTCAGAGAAATAGAAACCCAGGTCACCAGCTGAGAGTCTGCATGAGGGGGGAGGTCACTCAGCTGAAAAGGACATTTTTCTCTCTGTTGTTATAACTCCGTGTGGCTTAGAGATTGGAAGCACAGACCAACTGTCCTTGTCCCTAAGGTAGCTACACGTCTCGTCGTCCCCTAACAGCGTGGCCTGGCAGCAGCGGTGCAGTTTCCTGATGATCACAGAGCTGGCTGTCCCCGTTGACTGGCTGTATATTAGTTGTGCTGGGTGTGAAGTGTATGACTAGGGACCCCAATCTCACTGTAGTCTATTGAAACCTGGCCCTCGGAGGTCATCTAACCCAGTGGTCCCCAACCTTTTTTGGGCCATGGACCGGTGTAATGTCAGAAAATATTTTCACGGACCGGCCTTTAGGGTGGGACGGATATCACCCACCCTATATAAAGGGTATATTTTCACGATATACCCTTTAGGGTATCACGTGACTGAGACAAGCGTCAAGAGTGAGTCTTAGAGACAGATGTAACAGAGGGAATCTGGTCATTTTTTAAAAAATAAAATATCGTTCAGACTTAAATATAAATACAACGGAAATAATGTAAGTTATTTATTCTTCCTCTGCGGACCGGTACCAAATGGCCCACGGACCCGTACTGGGGGTTGGGGACCACTGATCTAACTCAACCTGGGGTGCCTGTGTGGCTCTTCAGGCAAATGTAAGAGGTAGTGGTGGGGGGGTGTTGGGCTGAGGGTGTTCAGCAGCTCTCCCCACGCTCCCCAATTGGGAGAATGAGAATTATTTACAATGTCCCTTTAGCTTTCCACCCATTTTCCCCTTCTCATTTGGGGAAAAGATGCCAATTTCAGGTTTTCTATCTATACAATATTTGGAGTGTCCAAAGCAAGATTATTTTTATTTTTGTGTCTTGATGTGTTTTTCTGGTGTCCTTATTCTGGAAGGGGGCCATTAGAGTAGGGAAGTTGATGCTATCTGGTCTGGACCTGGGTTGACCTGTGGCTCCAGCGGTCATCTCTTCTGTGGCCTTGGCAAGATCACTAACTGCCATGTTCTTTGTCTATAAAATGCTCACCCAGAATTGGCCCTGCAGAAATCATGTAGAGATACGATGCAAGGCACATAAGGTAGAAAAGTCCACCATAACAATGGTGCTGCATCCAATGTAGCTGATAAAAGTTATTATTTATTCAGCGCTTATGGCATGGTAGATATGGGGCTCAATAATTAATGCATATTAATACATTTATTCTTCACAGTCACCTTCTCACATGGTTACTATTCTAATTGTCATTTTACCAAAAAAAAAAAAAAAAGGAATTGACATTAACAGAGAAAATATGACCTTCCTATAATGACATACCCAGTGGTAATGAGTTGCTTTTCAAACTCAAATTCTGTCAGTCTAACTTCAGAATCCTTGAACTAATCGTACTGCTTGGTGGTAGTGGCCCCTTCACTTCTGTCAATCATGCTTCTGTCTGCCTTGGATTGAAATTGCTACAATCTAAAAGTCAGTAATAAAAAATGAGACAAACTTATGTGTATCCTCAAAATGAACAAACAAAAACACTGCCAAGGTCATGAAAACTTCGATAAGATATGGTATAATCATCATTTGAAAACAACAAGTTTTATTTCAAATTTTTTATTTACTGATTTTTTTTTTTTTTTTTAGAGAGATGGAGAGAGGGAGAATGAGAGAGAGAGAGAGAGAAAATCTTTTTTGTTGTTCCACTCATTGACTCCTGTCTGTGTCCTAACCTGGGATTGAATCTGCAATCTTGGTGTGTTGGGACAACACATTAATCAACTGAGCTACCCAGACAGGGCCAGAAAATTGTATTTTAAATTGTAGAACGGATCGATTTTAAAATTTTAAACTTGGAAAATGAAGCTCTCAAACTTGAAAAGTTTACTTGTGTATAGAGATTTAAAAAAAAAATCAGATGAACTAAATAATGCCATAAAAAATTATTGCAATTCTTAATGTTTGTAGAGGTAATCCTTAGCCTTTAGTCTGTAAATATATTTGGAAAAAGTAAATCGAAATGACAGAAATACAAAAGAAGTATAATAACTTTAGTTAAAAAAATGATCAGGAGCTGTGTGACTTCTACGGGCCAACACAGAATTTCCGGAGAGTTCTTGAATTTTTAAAGATGTTTACAAAGTAAAGCTGAAAGGTCTAAAACTTGTATCCTCTTAGCATGCCGCTGAGGTTTTGGGTGCATTAAATAATGAGTTAAAAGTTTGCAAGGAACCACTTTGTGGCAATTGCAAAGCATACAGCATAATTAATTACGTTAAGTAATCTCTATTTAGATGAAAATAAATCATTTTAGTGCTGACTGTTTTTAATGATTCAGGCTGTCATTCAAAACGAGGACAGGAAGCTAATAAAGGACTTAGAACTCCACTTACAGGGCTTTTAAAGCAAAGCATTAACGAGGTATTTCTTGCCAGAGAAATGCCATATTTGTTAATAAATGAATCTGAAACACTCACAGTAATTAACAACAGACATCATGAAATATGGCAAAAAGGGGGAAAAGAATGCTTTACAGATAGCAGCATTCTGAAAGTATAAAATGTCTTTAGAATAGCGTGTGTTAAGCTTTTTCATCTCAGGGCACACATAAACTCATTACTAAAATTTTGCAGCGCACCAAGAAATAGATTATATATTTTTGCTGATCTACCAAAGGAAAAAAAAAGGTATAATTTGGATTGACTTACAAGAAAAAAGAATATATAGAACCATAACTGGTGTTTACATTGAACTTGTATCCAGTGACATTTTTAAATCTGCGTGTGAAGTATCATTATTTATCCATGGAATCTTTTTATTTCGGCGTAGATTAATGGACACATAATAGCACCTTCTAATATCTTACACTATTGTTGTTTTCTTTGACACTGGATTTAATTTTCTTTCATGTAGCATGGAGTGAGATATTTTGAGTCTAGTTTTAGACTCTGTGAATGCTGGTCTATTTTCAGCTGGCCCTTCCTACCAGGGAAAAGACACTCCGAGCTCTCAACAAAAAGCTTATTAGGGTGTTTACAAGACAGCTGCTCTTCCGGTGGTTCTAAACTTCCACTTTCATTTCTCTAGCGCTGTGAGGATGCCAAAAGCTCTCAGATGATAACCTCTTTGCAGCACCATTTGCCTTTCTTTTTTTTTCTTTCAATCTCTGACCCTTGAGTATTTTAAGATGAGATCATAGCCTCTAGGCTAGGGCTAAAGCCTTGGAGAACACAGGTTTTCTGTGAGTGGACGGATGGGAGCCAGGGACCCTCCCGCAATCACAAGAGAGTCCTCACAGAAGACACGTGGGCGTGGGCGTGGGCGTGGCTGTGCTGTGAAGACTTGGGTGGTTCTACCCAGGAGGGACCACATTCTCAGCAAAGGAAGCTTAGCCACCCGCTGAGAGTAGCAAATGCAAGGAACACAGAGCAGGTCAAGTGAGGACTCAAGAGTTTGTTTTTTTTTTTTTGACAGTGTTATGAATATTTTTAATAGTTTATAAATAAATTTATAATGTATCTGTTAACAAAAAGTTGGTATGAAACACATTTTTAGAGTAAAATTTCTTTTCAAACAATTCTAGATATTTTTCACAAAAAATTTTGCAAACACATAGGTAAATGTATTTTTGACATTGAGTATAAAAGGAAAATAATAACACTAGCTTGTTGAAAAGTAATGGATGTAACTAAGAGCAACCCCCCCCCCCAAAATAACACCTCATAAAGTAAGTTGTTACCAGTATTGAAATAAAATTAAAGAATGATTAGAAATCCTCAATAGAATATAAAACAAATAAAATATCCTCAAAGACAGATAATACACGATTTAAAAAATAAGATGCAAGTACAACTACTTTAGACTTCAAAACAGGTTGAAAATAGATAAAAAGATTCAAGGGAAAAACTGGTGGCATAAGTGTTAAAATAATGAGAGATAAATATATATGACAGACATGAATGAGATTTCTAACCTAAGCCTTATAGGTATTGTTAAATAAAAAATCAAAATAACTATAATGTATTTTTAACAGAGAGCGCTCAGGTCACCTTTAACAGTCAGAAAGGGCACTTAATGAAACAGGCTGGTGAGGTGTTTGGCAAGTTGCATAATCCTTCCAGAAGGCAATCTTCTCGCCTGTTACGTGTCTAGCAGCCCGTCCTGCAGGAAGACCGTAGTCTCTTAAGAAATGGTAGATTGCAAAGTGTCTTTAAAAGCTACAAAGTGTTACAGAAATATGAAGGTACAGATAATAATAATGATCAGTAAAAGAGAAAGTGGGTTTGGGAATTGTCAATGGCCATAAAGGCAGAGAGGAAGACTTAAGTACTTGCAATTGGCCTCCAGAGCCAGAGAGAACCCTACTGAAACATCTGTGAGACCCCATTCCTGTCTTCTGGGAGGAGGGAGGGGGGGATGCTTCCTGAGGGGGTCCAGTCAGAGCCCCCCCCCCCCCACTGCTGTATCAGGGAGGGCGTTTCAAACGCTCTACACCCAGGTGCCCTTTTAGGAGATGGTGACGACTTTGTTTTATGGGGTGAGAGCATCTGAGCCTTCTGCCTCTCTGAAGCAAAGAGAAGATTGGGCAAGCAAGCGCTCAGATTCATTACTGTTATTATTGTCACTGTATATTCTAATACATGCAGGCTCTCTAGCTCCAGTCCCCAGAGAGGTTCTGCAGTCTCTAGGCATTCGGCCAAACAGTCATGCATTATTCATGAAGCTGGTTTGTTTACTTTAAAAGATATTTAGAAGCATTTGCAAGTGCATCCTGCACCGGACCTCTGTACAGCACCTGGGAGCCCCAGTTTTACTAGGGTAGCCCCTTCTGTCTTGGAGGCTTTAGACCAGCGGTTCTCAACCTGTGGGTCGCGACCCCAGCGGGGGTTGAACGATCAAAACACAGGGGTCGCCTAAAGCCGAGGTTGCGACCCACAGGTGGAGAACCGCTGCTTTAGACACCTGGTCTTCACCCTCACTCACAAGGCTTCTTTGCTTCCTGTGCCTCAGCTCTGTGGGTTGTCACCGCCGGGTGCCATAATCACCAATGTTAGCAAGTAGTATGCTCAGGTTGATGTGGAATATCACAGTCCAGGGGTCTCCTTGTGTAACTCTACTATCGTCTAAATCAGGGGTCCCCAAACTTTTTACACAGGGGGCCAGTTCACTGTCCCTCAGACCATTGGAGGGCCGGACTATAAAAAAAAACAACTATGAACAAATCCCTATGCACACTGCACATATCTTATTTTAAAGTAAAAAAACAAAACGGGAACAAATACAATATTTAAAATAAAGAACAAGGGCCCTGGCCGGTTGGCTCAGCGGTAGAGCGTCGGCCTGGCGTGCGGGGGACCCGGGTTCGATTCCCGGCCGGGGCACATAGGAGAAGTGCCCATTTGCTTCTCCAACCCCCCCTTCTTCCTCTCTGTCTCTCTCTTCCCCTCCCGCAGCCAGGGCTCCATTGGAGCAAAGATGGCCCGGGCGCTGGGGATGGCTCCTTGGCCTCTGCCCTAGGCGCTGGAGTGGCTCTGGTCGCGGCAGGGCGACGCCCCGGAGGGGCAGAGCATCGCCCCTGGTGGGCGTGCCGGGTGGATCCCGGTCGGGCGCATGCGGGAGTCTGTCTGGCTGTCTCTCCCCGTTTCCAGCTTCAGAGAAATACAAAATAAATAAATAAATAAATAAATAAATAAATAAATAATAAAATAAAATAAAATAAAATAAAGAACAAGTAAATTTAAATCAACAAACTGACCAGTATTTTGATGAGAACTATGCTCCTCTCACTGACCACCAATGAAAGAGGTGCCCCTTCTGGAAGTGCAGCGGGGGCCGGATAAATGGCCTCAGGGGGCCGCATGTGGCCCACGGGCCGTAGTTTGGGGACCCCTGGAAATAATGGGAGTCTGTCTCGTCAAGTAGTTGATGCGCTTCTTGAGGACGGGACCTATCGCTGGAGCCAAGGAAGGGGCCAGGGTTTCCTGCAAGTTCCTTGTTACGTCCCAGGTGTCTACACCAGAGCCTCAGTGAGTGCTTTCGGTGGCGTGGACGTGATGGTGTTAGCCCGGGAGACATCGGGAAGTTGGGTTGAATGGCTTGAGTGACAGCTTGCTCATTACTGAAAATGAAGAAAATACGTGGAGGGTTCCGTGGACTCTCGGGCAGTTAGGGCTAGCACCTGCCTGCCCTCTGCCTCTCCGAGGGTGCACCGTCTCCCTCCACCCCACCAACTCTCCCTACTGTGCCTACATACCCCCCACCTGTGTGCCCCCTGAAATTCTTGTCCTGCGACACCGCCCAGCACCTGGTCACAGAAGAGGAAGGTTTGGTTGACTGAACGACTGTAATGTACGAACCAGCGTTTGATTAGACGCTATTTACTAAGCACCCGCAATCTGCAGTGCTTTGTGTTGCTATTAAATTTCTATTAAGTCAGTGGAGTATAAAGCATGGTTTCTCCTCATCAGTAAGTTTTAATTAGTCGAAGAGACAAACCATACACACAGAAGGCAGTTTTAATAACCATAACTCACAACGCACAGAATTTGATAGTTGACAAAGTAGGCCAGCCACAGAGGAAACTCATAAAACTCTCCTAAGGCTGTTTACATGAAACCTCATTTTTAAGGACCTTGAGAAAACGAGTTTCGGGGCCGGACACGCCAGCAAATGACAGAGTCGCGGCTTGAGTTCCACGTGAATGACCTCCACCCCCGAGATGTGAGCGACAGGGAGGCCCTGACAGTGTATGACCATACCAGCACGTGCAAAGGCCCCGCGGTGGGACTGAGAAGGCTTGGCTGGGAGCAACCACCTTGCAGAATGACTTTGCACCTCAGTTCCGATGAGGGTGCGGGCTCGGAAGAACAGAGAAGCTGGAGAGAAGGTTCTGATCCAGAATAAGGTACACCCGAACTTTCGCTCATGCCTGAGGTGACACGGTCCCTGGACAGCCCGGGGCTCCACCCATTGAGACGGAGGTCTGGATTATTGGTGTCATAGCTACAACACTGGGTAAGAAAACCCGGGTTGGATGGATTTACTTCGAGAATTGTCAACAACAACAAAAAAAAGGGTCCTAGTTTTCCTGATGGAAAAGCTTGTTTCATTTTAACCTTTGGCAAAAGTTGAGTTCATGGTTTTTACAGTTTTGAAGAAGTCTCTTTTCTGCCTTAGCAGAGCTGTCATTGTAGTCAACACTGAAATGTGAACCCTTATCTCTCTGTGTCTGTCTTACCTCTGTACTTATTGAAGGAGATGCAGCTGGGACGTAAGATTGGCCCCGTGCCCTTCCCCTTCTGTAACTTGGCGAAGCTCTAACGACCCTCTTTCAGACACTGGCCTCTCTCCTTGTTTTAGCACAATGGCGGCTTTCATGCTTCTACCAATAGAGCTCATTCAGAATCAGGCAGCCCTTCCTGGAAGTTTCCTACAGAAAGCCGCACAGCGCAGTGCCCGCACCCCGTCTGTCTGGGTCCTCGCCGAGAGGTAGCAATTTAATGAAAACAAGGAAGCCAGTCCACACCGTGAGTGAGATTTTAATGTGGGAGCGCAGCCCGCTAAAATGTTAATAACCCGCTCCTATCACTCACATGAATAAAAATGCCGTGAGTCTACCATTCTAAATGCACTTAATTTTAAAAGCACTTCTTATTTCCACTCCAAACAGATGATCTGCTATTTTTTATTTTTGTCCTTAAACCTAAGATGATGGGTCAGAAAGAACTATGCTTCCTAGGTTTTACTGAAAAGAGAGAGAGAGAGAGAGAGAGAGAATTCTTGCAAATAGCAATGAAATATCATATTTCCACTGGAAGAGATTTAACACTATTCAGAGATATATATTGAAATGAGACTGGCAGTGAAGCATAAAATATTTAGTTTCCTGGTCCTGTGGTGCTCAGTCTCTTTGATTGTTTGGTAATATCCCAGTAGTAGTTTGTCGCATTCAGATGAAAAGTTCACCCCTTTAAATTTGCGGGCTGTTTACTCTAATAAATTCTATAATTATGTCAGCAGCTCAGCATGCCCTACACATTCGGTGTTTCCCTCCTAGCTATCGCTTTGTTTACTTTAGGGACGTCCCTAAATTCTGTGCGCGGGATCAATAAGCAGCATGGTTGATCGCTTTGAGGTCTGACTGGGAACACTTTGGTCCCCGACAGGGCGGGGGGACACTTTGGAGAGTGCCCTGGGTCTCAGTGGCGACTGATTCCAGGAATCAATTTTAAAACATGGTCCACTGTCTCTTATGTTACCTTTTGGTTTTTTTTTTTCTTTTTATAATAGATAGAGATTTTTGTATTTGAAGTCATTTCCAAAGAAGCTGCCGATCAAGGTTATTCAGTTACTAATCAAAAAGTCATGCTATGTACAATATGGAGCTGGGGCCCGTGGGTGGGACTGAGGAAAGACAAGAAGACGCTATTAACATTATTCTTGAAGAGATAATGACAGAGTAAATAAAAATCTTTTTTAATGAAAACGGATGACAGCATTCTCTCTGTCTCGCTGTGTGTGTGTGTGTTTAGGAACTGAGAAGTAAAACAAGAAGGGCACAGGAGGACTGCCGGAGGAATGCAAGGGACCAGGCAGCTCCCGCGGACCGGAGAGACAAGGAGACAGGAGAAGGCTTCCTCTGAATGAGCTGAGGACTTCGCCAGAGAGAAACCATTTCCTCCTGACGAGAAAGCCCCTTGGGTAAGTGCCCGGCCCCGGGGGTCTACTGGCCTTTAGAGAATGTTAAGACTGAACTATTAAACCTAACGCAAGAACGAGTAGAGATTTATTAGAGTTTTCCCCAAATCTTAAGAATTCAAACTAAGGAGGTACCAAGCAGTAGAAATGAAATTGGTACTGGTCTCGGGTTGATGAAGAGGAGAACTTTCAAACAGTCACAGCTGTCCTACACACATCCTGTCCTGGGTACCGTGATTTTTGTGACCGGAGATGGTCAAACACGAGCTGTCATCATTCGTCATTCGCTGGGCTCACGTCGGGTCAGACTGTGCCGTGAGCAGTGTGATCACACAGAATTCCCTCAAAGTTCTATTTTAACACTTAATCTGTGGCGGCTCTCGGCTTTCTCTATTTTTAAACTTATGTTTTTTGCTGTGAAGATAAACAGAGACAGTATCTACTCATTCTGTAAGATGCAGGGGTGCCCTCTTCCCGCCAGGAAAGCCCTCCAAACTTTGGAACATGACGTTTTGGGTGATGCTAATCTGGCCCAGTTAAAACAAAGGAAAGAGGCCCTGGCCGGTTGGCTCAGCGGTAGAGTGTCGGCCTGGCGTGCGGGGGAGCCGGGTTTGATTCCCGGCCAGGGCACACAGGAGAAGCGCCCATTTGCTTCTCCACCCCCCCCCCCTTCCTCTCTGTCTCTCTCTTCCCCTCCCGCAGCCAAGGCTCCATTGGAGCAAAGATGGCCCGGGCGCTGAGGATGGCTCCTTGGCCTCTGCCCCAGGTGCTAGAGTGGCTCTGGTCTCGGCAGAGCGACACCCCGGAGGGGCAGAGCATCGCCCCTGGTGGGCAGAGCGTCGCCCCTGGTGGGCGTGCCGGGTGGATCCCGGTCGGGCGCATGCGGGAGTCTGTCTGACTGTCTCTCCCCATTTCCAGCTTCAGAAAAAATACAAAAAAAAAACAAAGGAAAGAGAACACTTATGAAAAGTGCATTTAGACACATAATTGCCGAAAAGGCAGATATTACAACTTCGTAAGCATTTAAATTTTCAAACTTGAGCAGATGAGATATCATATTTTTTAAGTAGCTAGAGTGGTTACATTCTGCTGTGCTGATCAGAATAGGGGTAGCGGGCCTTTAAAATCAAAATAGGACCAAGATAGAAATAATAAACAAATGAGACAATTATAGGAGAAAGGCCTTTAAAGATCTTGAAGCAAAACAAACAAACAAACAAACAAAAAAACCCCCTGATGCCATGACTATATATCTGATTATTATGTTTACATTAATTTAATCATGACCTCCTTGGAGACAAGCTTCCCAATGTAAAGAACAACAACAAAAGGAGACAAATGGTTCACAGGCTGGGTCGTTTCATTTCCCTCCAGTTGAGTTTATTGTTTCATTTTCACGAAGGTTTTCTTTCTGACCCATTAGAGGCTGAGTTAGAAATGTCTGTTGGATTTCCCAGCGTTTGGAGATTTTCATGGTATCTTCCTGTTATTGATCCCCAGTTTGATTCCACCACGGGTCGGAGAACATACCCCGTGTGACATGATCCCTTTCAACTGCATTGAGTTTTCGTTCTATAAGCCAGAAGATGACTCATGTCGGTGAATGCCCCTCGGAGGCTCGTGAAGAAGGCGGTGCCTGTGTTGTTGAGTGGGGAGCTCTGTAAAGGTCGCTCACGTCCTCTTGATTGATGGATGTTCGCCGACTATTGGAAAGCTCTTCTTTAGGTCTTGCGCTCTCTTTTCTAACTGAAAAACACATTTTATGTGATATCTATTATTTAACTTTCATTTTTTAAAAAATGCCAGGTGAGTTGCATTCCACAGATGAGTCTGAGGCAGTCGTAATTATGGGCTAGATTCCCACACGGTTTTCTCTTAGAACCCTGTTTCAAAGGATCGTAATAGTCACACAGAGGATTCCACTATCCAGTGGTCAAAGTGGGCGATGTTAACACAATTCCACTGAACGATAATTGAAACTTTTCGCTAAATCCAGAGGTTCCGCTCCTCATCAATATACTTCTAATCTGATCTTTTTTTTTTTTTTAATCAGATACAAGCAGGTATTGAAAAGGGACCACAAGAAAGGAGATATTACAATGAAATAGAGAAAGGGAATCAAAGTTTCCTTGTGATGAATCTTGATTTAAAGCAGAAACGGCAAATTCAATATAAATAATAAGTGAGATAAGAGCAACGGGTAGAGAATGAAAGCTCCACAATCTTATATTGGTCCTACTGGGCTCAGGTGTACAGCTGGTTATAGCCCTTATGGGAAAGAAAATATTTTTGTGTAATTTTTTTTTTTTTTTAGTTATATGTTGTTTTGAAGGTATAGCCAGTTAGTCATGTGACCAAGGATTCCAGGTAATAACTCGGTGAGAGTCTCCTAAATTCTGGGGTCTCCTTATTAGGAAATGAATGATCAACCTACGTAAGACCCAACAGAGCCTAAGCAAATCCAAGCCGTGATAAGAGGCACTTTCTGTCCATTTCTCTCTCAAATGGACACGTTGATATGCTTTTTAATGAGTAAAATTTCCATGGGAAAGATCTTTTATCGTCCAAACGTGTATCACTCGGGCACCTTTCTGTCTGTGTTCACAGCTCAAGTCAGAACACGCTGGATACACTCCATGGGAGTCAGGAGTGACCCGCCCAAGTCCAGGTGCTACGCTTTGTCATTAATACATCCTAAGAAATGAAAGAAATGTCATGTTCTTCTTATGAGAACATGAACATCTCATCTCCTCAAGGGATATTTATTTATATTGATCAATTGATTTTTTTTTTTTTTAAGTGACAACTTAGAAGAGCATCTCAGTGCACTTTTTTCTCCTTTTCTTTTGACGGCAGAGGTAAAAGGTGGCTTCGGAAACGTGGCAGGCAATCTGGCTTATACTGTAGCCTGGTTGTGTCCTTGTCACCGGTTAGCTGCGTTTACTCTGTGTCTCTCTGACGATGACGCCGCCCAGCAGAGGCTGGCCTCCGGGTAAGAGGACATGATGGCCTTGGCCTCGCCTGTGAACTGGTACCACCGGGGACAGACGGTTACTTAAATTATGATACTATTTTTCACAAGGTGCCGCCTCTGAAATACCTCTCATTCATCAACCTAACAGATCCTTCGGTGTCTCCTGTGGCCTCTATTGTCTGAGGCGGTTCGCTCTGGAGGTCAGGGTGGTGACCGTGAGGCCAGCGTGGCGGTTCTCAATCCCTGGATGGGCAGGCTAGCGTCTCAGGGAGAAAGCCCAGGGCGAGGCCACCGCCCGTACCTCTGACCTCGCTGTCTCGCAGCTGCACGCGGCAGGTTATAGGAGTGATATGTCATGGGAGCAGGGATGACACGGTGCAGTTTATCATGACTATTAGGGGAAAAAAAAATTCAAGGTAAGTTTTCCCTTCACTAGGGGGTTTCCTTCCTACATGGACTTAATGTTAGATAAGCTTTTACTTAAAATATCTTCTGTTGCTGTTGTTAAACAAATTTAGAATATGAAAGGACAAAGCTGACCACGCCTCGAATTCTGGAATCCTTTGAAAGTCACCATATGCCAAACGGGCTTTTCCCAGAGATGTACCTTTGTAGGCCCAGGGATTCCTTCAGACTAATTTGAAACTCTTAGTTCTTCCGTCTTCCACAGTCATCCTATTTGGACTTCTTCTCCAGGGGCATCTGCCATTCAGGCTCGTTTGGGTCTCCAATCCAGTGTTCTCCGTCTAGGTGGCTGAGTCCTGCTGTCCCCTGAGCTCGGTCTTTCCATTGGCTCACTTGCTCTGATGACTCGATTCGTGCTTCTGACACACCCTCCTGACCAGCCTGTCCTTTCTGACTTTACTGTTGAGGGAAAGAGACTGAGCTTTTTTTTTTTTTTTTAATTTTATTTATTTATTTTTTTACAGAGACAGAGAGTGAGTCAGAGAGAGGGATAGACAGAGACGGACAGACAGGAACGGAGAGAGATGAGAAGCATCAATCATTAGTTTTTCATCGCACATTGCAACACCTTAGTTGTTCATTGATTGCTTTCTCATATGTGCCTTGACCGTGGGCCTTCAGCAGACTGAGTAACCCCTTGCTGGAGCCAGCGACCTTGGGTTCAAGCTAGTGGGCTTTTTGCTCAAACCAGATGAGCCTGAGCTCAAGCTAGAGACCTCAGGGTCTTGAACCTGGGTCCTCTGCATCCCAGGCTGATGCTCTATCCACTGCGCCACTGCCTGGTCAGGCAAGAATAATGTTAACTCAACATTATTCTCCATCCGCCCGGTCAAATACATTTGCTGACAATCTGCTGGTGGTCAAATAAGTTTGTAAATATGATATATGTTTGCTCGCTTATAGTTTGCATTGGGTGTGGGGGACAGGCTGTCAGCAGGCAGGGTGGTTATAGCCTAAGGCTTAGTTTTAAGACTAAGCTTTTCCCCACACCCTTGACTGATTGCATGATGTGGGGTGGTGCACTCTCATGAGGAATCCTATTATGCCTCGGATAAGTGACTTTGTATCAGAGACTTCCTTGTTTGTATATTGGATTAAAGGTTTTGATTTCTACACTATAAAGTGGCTCAGACCAGGAGCTTGCTGTCTCTCGGTTCCTGAGATTAGCATTAGAGAAGAGAGCAGAGAAAGGCCACATGGAGGAGAGGAGAAGCAGCCAAGATGGTGGAGTGCTGAGGGAGAAGCCAGTTTGTGCAGAGTTTGTGCAGAGAGAAGGAGATGGGGAACAGAGGTGAATAAGGCTGGTGAGGTAGAAACCTTTGATTCTAGGAAGCTCAGATAAGTCAGTGGCTTTGGGAGCTCTGAATGGAAAGGGAAGTGTTTTCCCACTGTGTGTATTTCTTGCCCACTGGGTGCGAGCTAGGATTAAAGCTAATGGCCCACCAGTTCTTGGCTCTGCTGTTTCATTACCGTCTGTCCGAATCCAATGCGAACCTGCATGGGTCAGGCGGCTGTGATGGTAGCTGTGGCTAATGGCCTCACATCTGCTTGCTTCATTTTTTTTTTTTTTTTCTGCACATTGGTTGAAAAGACTGTCTTTCCTCTACTGAATACTCCTGGCTCCTTTTTCAAATATTTGTTGAATAAACAGCCATGGGTTTATTTCTGAGCTCTCAATTCTGTTCCATTTTTCTAAGTGTCTGTTTTATGGCCAGTACCACACTGTTTTTATTTGCTAGAGCTTTCCTATATGGTTTGAAATCAGAAAGTGTAATACCTACCAGTTGTTCTTATTTCTCAGGAGTGCCTTGACTCTTCAGGCTGGGTCTTTGTGGTGCCGTATGGTTTTTAAGATGTTTTTGTTTCTATATTTATAAGAGCAACACTACAATTTTGATAGAGATTACATTGAATCTATAGGGTATTTTGAATAGTATGGACATTTTAACAATATTAATTTATTCAATCAATGAACAGGGAATATCTTTTCTTTTGTGTCTTCTTTAATATGTTTTTAATGGATGACATACTGGTTTTTTGGGTTTTTTTTTTGTATTTTTCTGAAGCTAGAAACGGGGAGAGACAGTCAGACAGACTCCTGCATGTGCCCGACGGGGATCCACCCGGCACGCCCACCAGGGGTGACGCTCTGCCCACCAGGGGGCGATGCTCTGCCCCTCCGGGCCGTCGCTCTGCCACGACCAGAGCCACTCTAGCTCCTGGGGCAGAGGCCAAGGAGCCATCCCCAGTGCCCGGGCCATCTTTGCTCCAATGGAGCCTTGGCTGCGGGAGGGGAAGAGAGAGACAGAGAGGAAGGAGGGGGAGGGTGGAGAAGCAAATGGGCGCTTCTCCTATGTGCCCTGGCTGGGAATCGAACCCGGGTCCCCCGCACGCCAGGCCGACGCTCTACCGCTGAGCCAACCAGCCAGGGCGACATATTGTTTTAATTGTACAGATCTTTTCCCTCATTGGTTAAATTTATTCCTAAGTATTTCTTTTTCAATATTATTGTAAATGGGATTTTCTTTATGTTTGTTTCAGATAATTCATTGTTAGTGTACAGAAACACAGCTAATGATTTTATGCTCATTGTATTCTTCAACTTTAGTGAATTTGTTTATTTGTTTCTTTCCCTTGCTTTCCTGTTCCTGGGTAGGACTTCAGTGCCAGGGTGAATAGCTGTGGTGAGAATGAACACAGTCGTCTCGATCCTGATCTCAGAGAAAACGTTCTCAACCTTTCACCACTGAGTGTGTGGGCTTGTCTTATATAACTTCCATTATTGCTGAGGGGAGTAAAGCTGGGTGACAACCTGTTGCTATCTTGATGACATCAATATTTTTCTCCATGCATAAAAACATCCATTTTGCTGTTAAAAATGAAATTTAGTTTTATTTAGTCTTGCTTTTCTTTCCCACAAATATATTTCCATTTATATATATGTAAATTAAATGTGTGTGTGTGTGTGTGTGTGTGTGTGTGTATTCTCCCTCCTATACTTTCTCGGTATAGAGGGTTGAAATGTTGGAAGAATAGTTGTTTGTTCTGACACATTATCCCTCAGGTCATTTGCAACACATTCTGGTTGTAAAGATACATTGTAAAGTGCCGATTTAAGAAGACAGTGAGGTGGCAGGTGCCATGTTCCATCTGTGTGCCCCTTGCTTTTTTTGTGCAACATGGTAGCATGAGTGGCACAGCCTCAGCCCACCGCACGATGCGGGGGACATCGGGGAGCCGGGGCTCATTACCGGCAGTGGGAGCTGTGTCTCAGCCTCCCTGCGTGCTTCTCTGAATGCCACTGTGACCTATTTGGTCCCTTGGGAAGAGCAAAATACATCTGTTCTGTCTGCTTTCCTCTGCGTGCTCCATGGCATTTTGACCTCGGCTGAGACCTACAGTCTTTGTGGCTCTTGGTCACTGTCACTGCCCTGGGTTGTATAATTGTTCAGGGCACATAAAGAATCAGCCTTGGAAAGGTGACTGAGCTGAACCTTTTTTTTTTCCCCTAGGAATAAGAAGTGTATATTAATGCACTCAGAGAGAGGAAATAAACAGTACATGTGTTCTGCAGGGTACAATATAGCTTTTATCGCCAGGCGTTGGTAATAACCACATTCCTCATCTGTCACAGGTGTGAGTGAGGAAGGCTTTTCTCTAACACACGGCTATAAAAGCTGTCTTCGGCACGATCCCACCCAACCCGAGGTTTATTTATGAACGTTGTTATCTCTGGTTTGTTTCAGACTTCCTCTTTATTCTTCCCTCTTCCAAGTGAGTGAGCAATAGGACCTGTCTCCTCTCCCATGGCGTTAGGGTGAAAAGTACATGATGACTTTGGAAGCCAAGGAGCGAGAGGTTGCTTCATGTCAGAAGGATTTGGACAGTAGAATAGAAATACGTGAAAGAGGAATGAATTTTTAAGGCCACTGGGTGTTGGACTGGTTACTGTTTTTTTTGTTTTGTTTTGTTTTGTTTTGTTTTTGTTTTTTTGTGTTTTTTTTTTTATGGAGATTAAGACATTCTTGAAGTTGTTGTAAGGTACCAAAAGCTGAAAATTGATATTAATATTCTGGGAGGAAAGGTCAGGCTTTCCTGTCCTGTCCTTCCATTAGGGATGGGAGGGGGGAGAAAAATGTAGAAGTTTCTGGCTTGCAAGAACAATGGGTCATTCAGTTTTAAATCTAAAATAAAGGTCAACCTAGAACCTTCTTCTCTTTCAATAGGAGGCAAAATTTACATACCACCTTGCATTGATTGTTCCTTCCCTTCCTGGAATCATTTTTTTATTATTATTATTTTTAATGGGGTGACATTGGTAAATCAGGGTACATTGTTCAGAGAAAACATCTCTAGGTTATTTTGACATTTCTTCCTGGAATCTTGAGGGTAAAATACCTCTAGGCTAGTGAGGTGAACCCTGAAAGATTTATAAACATCTTTGATTGTGTTACTTTGAGAGTCTTAACGTTTCTGTGTATCCCCTAAACAAATGTTGCTAGCTCATACCATGACGTCATGCTCTCCTCCGCCCGTGTGTGATCAAGGGTATATAAGCAGCCCCTGAACTATTTTTGGCACTGCACGATTTGGGCATGCAGATGCCCCGTGTCAGCCATATGCGGCCGGCATATTAATAAATCTCCTCCTCTAATAAAACTCTTCAAAATTCATCTGGACTGGGTGTCTCTATGTGAACTTGATGAAATGAGGTTCAGTGCCTTTTAGAATCTGGGGCGTGGTACTTTATAACAAAGCCACTGTAAACACCAACCAAATGTCCACCTCCGTCACCATCAGTCTCCTGTGAAGGAGGTGACTTTGTTACATCAGGAGGAATATGGTCTCAGAGGTGAGTTCTTGAATGAATGGTTGTGAATTGTTAAAAAAAACACACACACCAGAACCCCACAAAACAATAGAAAATTAAAAATAATAAAGATTAGTAGGAGATAAAGCTCTGGTTTGACCAGACAGAGGAATGAATTCTGCTCTGGAAAATGGTGGTTTCACCACTTATTTTGTACATCAGAGTCAAAGGGAATTCCAGGGTCCAGGACATCCAGAGATTTCCCTGTTTCGCTTTCTCCAGACCAGGGAAGGTGGAGAAAGCAAAGAAAGGAAAAGCTCTGGGATTGAAAGGGGAAGCATGCAGGCCCGAGAGTGTCAGCAGTTAACAATGAGCAGGGTAGCAGCAATGGGGGGGGGGGGGGTTGGGTTCCTGCTCTGGGGGTGGCCTGCCCGGAGGGGTCAGGAGAAGGGGATTACACTTACATTTCCAAAGCTGTTATCAGGTACTTTATTGTAGATGCAGAAGACAACAGACAGGCCTGCCTGGACCTTGTCAGAGACAAATACCTCCCTAGGACAGAACGACCCACCGTGAACTGCTGTTAGTTAGAAAGGGTTAATTCCAGACCATCCTGTGTGGTCTTTAGGTCTCCGAGTCTGTGAGGCCACCCTGCAATCCCCCACCACACCCCATCCCACCCCACCCCAGCTGGTCAGGTTCAGCACGTGGTCCCCTTGTTTTGTCCACAACATCCATTTGACACCTTTGGTAAAATGAACCAAGTCCTTGACAACCACAGATTGCCAAACTCCCACAAGAAGATTTAATCCTACCAAATATCTGGAGAACCAATAACAAATTCTACAGGATTCCTACCAGAGGAAGAACAGGAAGGAGCAGCACCTCTCGACTAATTTCATGACCCCAGCTTCACCCTGATTGGAAAATTAAACAAAGTACGAGAAAGAAAGCCACAGAACGATACCCTCTGTGTAAGACTAGCAAATCACGTCCAGTCGGATGGGTGTAGACACAGATGTATGTTGGTCCACGTTTAGATGAGAGAGACATCGAGTGATATGCCACAAACAACTCAGACTTCTTTCCAAATGCTTACCCGTTCAGCATTCAACAATCCATAATAGACTCCATTATATTGACCATTCAAAGGAAAAGTAACACATGACGATATCAATAAATAGAGAAAAATAAATTGGATGAATTATTCCCATTCGTAAAACTTTTTAATACCTTCTAGTGGCTCTTTGATGAAAGATTAAATTATGTCAAGTGACATGCAGCTGCATGTGTACACAGCCTCCATGTGCACAGCCCTCCATGTGCGCAACACCCCCCTCCCGTGTGCACAGCCCCGTGTGCACAGCCCACCGTGTGCCCCCCCCATGTGCACAGCCCCAGGTGTACACAGCCCTGTGTGCACAGCCCTCGTGTGCACAACACCCCCCTCCCGTGTGCCCCCCTCCCGTGTGCACAGCCCCAGGTGTACACAGCCCTGTGTGCACAGCCCTCGTGTGCACAACACCCCCCTCCCGTGTGCACAGCCCCCGGTGTACACAGCCCCATGTGCACAGCCCGCCGTGTGCGCAACACCCCCCTCCCGTGTGCACAGCCCCATGTGCACAGCCTGCCGTGTGCCCCGTGTGCACAGCCCCCGGTGTACACAGCCCCGTGTGCACAGCCCGCCGTGTGCCCCCCCGTGTGCACAGCCCCAAGTGTACACAGCCCCATGTGCACAGCCCGCCATGTGCACAACACCCCCCTCCCGTGTGTACAGCCCCTGGTGTGCACAGCCCCCGTGTGCACAGCTCGCCATGTGCACAACACCCCCCCGTGTGCACAGCCCGCCGTGTGCGCAACACTCCCCTCCCGTGTGCACAGCCCCGTGTGCACAGCCCTCCATGTGCGCAACACCCCCCTCCCGTGTGCACAGCCCACCGTGTGTGCAACCGCCCCCCATGTGCACAGCCCCCAGTGTACAAGCTCCTGCTTCACACAACGCCTTGGCCTCAGACCACCAGGCTCCAGCTCTGGGGCACCAGGCGGGGCTCCGCTCCTGGGGGCCCCGGGTGATTCCTTACCAACATGGTCTCTGCTTTCAAAACTCTCTGCCTGCTGCTCTCCTTATCTCGAGGTTTAATCTGCTTGTCATTTAATCAGGGGGACTTTCCAGGAGAGGCCAAGCTAAGTGAATTCTTACGCTGTGAACATGCTTTATCCCAGTTCCTACTGGTGATGACCTTCCTGTGCTAATTTAGAGTTTGTGCACGCATTGCTGACTGCTTACCTCTCTGCCTCTTCCGTCTAGTTCATAACAGGTGTTAGTAACTGTCTGAAGACGGAAGGGATAACTGAGTGACTCACCGCATAATGACTTCATCACCTGAGGCGAGTTATCAATGAGTGCGTCCTCACCTCCTCCCGGGCACAGTAAACAGGCGCTGAAAGAAAGTGTAAGCGAGGCAGTTTATTTCCCAGGTAAGCAGGCCCATTATTTTCATTTTAATGCTGCCTTCAGTATATTTATTCATTTTTTGTTGTTTACTTACAACGTGCACATTGATTAATTTTCTAGTAAGTACCATGCACGAGGGGCCCCACAGTGAGCAAGATAACAGAGGAAAACCTCCAAAATCTCGGGTGCCTGCCTACCTCAAGCTTGTGGGGCCCTGCGCTGTTGTTTCTTTATTTTAAGAGGAAGAATACAATGGACGGATCACAAGCAGCCTGCGTTCTTTCTTCCCAGGAAGCACCAGTTAAGATTACCACTAGGACATGAAAATGAGACTCAGAGACATGGACAAGAGTGTGATGGTAACAGGGGGTGGGGTGGAGGGGTGGGGAGGGGGTAAGGAAGGAGAGGGAGGGGGAGGGGGAGGGAGAGGGGAGGGGCACAAAGAAAACCAGATAGAAGGTGACCAAAGACAATCTGACTTTGGGTGAGGGGTATGCAGCATAATCAAAAGTCAAAATAATCTGGAGATGTTTTCTCGGAACATATGTACCCTGATTTATTTAATGTCACTGCATTAAAATTAATAAAAATTAGATTAAAAAAAAAGATTACCACTAGGTAATGTATATTGGGTAGAAAGCATTGCCCACAGAGACTTAAAATATTTAAACCACTTGGAAAGAAATGAAAAGTACAAGCATCAAACCCTCACCCCCAACTGCCAGTTTATTTTCCTCAAGGCGATTCAGCGATTTCATTTTATTTTCTTCTTTGACTCTTTCTGGGAAGAAGATGACAAAATAATATGTACATATCTGTCTTTACTTGTTGCAGTAATATAAGGTTATAGTCGTTAAATATATATAAATAGAGAAAAATATGGAAGATATATAAAAGTAATTAAGATATGATGTTAAAAGCAATGAAGGAAATTAAATAAAGTTGTGCCACCTGGATAGGAATTGGTACAGTGTGTACAGATGTGAGAAACAGATTCTGCCTTTCGAGCAGGCCCCGTTCCTGTGCGCGCGCGGTTACATATAGATAAGAAGCGGCTGGATGTCCTAACTCTGTAAGTTAATATAAACAAGGAGCTTCCCCGGGGAGATGTTGAGGGGAACACGGGGGAGGGGAGGATGCATTCCGGGCGACACTAGAATCTATGTAAACACAATAAATTAAAATCAATAAAAAAAGTGACTTGGTGTAACATTTCAGTAGATTAACATAAAAAGGACTGCTTAGGAAGAACTCCCCAAAAGGTGGTTTGAGGTGATAATCCTGTAGATTGACACCTGTTAGAAGGCCTTGGCCAGAAAAGGTAGTAAAGCTGAGGGGCCCCCTGCTGTGGTAATCCCCCAGACTCCAACGTGAATGTGGACTGTCTCCATGCCTCTCTGACCAAGGACAGCCCAGAGGAGCACGCCCACAGGGCCCCCTGTAAGCTGTACCCAGGCACGCCATAGGATTTGTGAGTAATAAACTGCCTGTGTGATTCTTGCAACTAACTCGTGTGGTTGTGTCTTTCCTACTGTGGCAGTTGGTGTTGGCACTGATAAGTAGAATCCTCATAGCTACCTCAAGTGGAGTCTCAAAGAGCCTGCCAGCCCTGCTGATAAGCAGGAGTGTCCCACTGTGCGGGGAAGTGGAATCGGGGATGCCTGATCGACATAGAGCTCGGGCTCTACTGGGACATTACTTATAAAAAACGAATGTAAGTTATTCAGCTCTTTTCTCGCTGAAATCGCGTGTAAATTCTCCATAGAACACATGCATATCTACCTCATTTTTTTTTTGCCAATGTAATGTTACAGATAAACCATAGTTTATGTAACTATTCTTCTATTGAGTAACTCCAATTTTCTATATTTTTTACTATAAAAGCGCTTTGAATTATATATAATAGCTATAAATAAGTATTTTTTTTTCAGTGAGGACTGTCATAGAATGGTATATATTTATGCCAAAGAAAAATAACAGTCATTATAATATACATATTATTGTTCTAATCCTTTACCATCCCATGAGCAGGGTCTAGTAGTTTAGTTACTATTACTTCCGTATGCATTAAAGGACCAGAGAGTCCTAAGGCAGTGAGTGGGTGAGTCGTTACCAGTCACAGTGGAATAGCTCACTTTACTGTTTTCTCTTTTGGAGCAGAGATAAGAACTTTTTCATAGTATGTCCCTTCTAAAAAAGTAGGTTATATTCCAAAAAAAATTTTTTTTGGTAAAAAATTTTTGATATATACTCTTTTATACTGGTATAAGAGTAAGGCAATATCATTTGACCAACAGTGTGGGCTAACATTCGAAATCTCCTATTGTCACATCTCTGGTGACATCTCTGTTTCATAAGAAAGGCGTTTGACATAAAGCACAGCCCTGACTTGGCTGAAGGTGGCATCTTCTGCTTCCACGGAGCTGTGAGAACGCAAGGCAGTCCATGCCAGCCGGCCCACAAGGCACGCTGACAAAGACGAGGGCAGTCGTCCGAAACGGCTCGACAGGTGTTGTCACGGCGTCCTGTCACTATGACTCGCACTGCGCTCTGTCGGTGCCACTCTGACGGCATGGTGTTGTGTCTCGTCACTGTCAGAGGGACTTTGGTATTGGCAGGCCCAGCAGGGTTTGTTTTTGAGAAGTGGGGTTTTTTTTCTTATTTTTTTTTCCTTCAAAGTCATATAAATATACAGATACAATGAAGGGCTAATCAATAAATCAGCATAAGGCTCTAACGAGGAAAATCTGTGAGGGAGCTACTGCAGTTTGTTATTTAAGAAAATATTCCAGCTTTGGGTGGTGGGCACACAATGCAATAGGCAGATCATGTATCATAGAATTGTACACTTGTAATTTATATGATGCTATTAATCAATGTCATGACAATCAATTTATGAAAAAAAAATATGGTCTGAGCCCTGACCATTTGGCTCAGTGGTAGAGCATCAGCCTGGCATGTTGATGTCCTGGGTTCAGTTCCCGGTCTGGGTCCACTGAAGCACCCATCTGTTTCTCCGCCCTGTCCCCCTCTCCTCCCACAGCCATGGCTCAATTGGAGCAAGTTGGCCCTGGGCACTGAGGATGGCTTCATGACCTCTGCCTCAGGTGCTAAGAAGAGCTTGGTTGCTGAGCAACGGAGCAATATCCCAGATGGAAAGAGCATTGCCCCCTAGTCAGCCTGCTGAGTGAATCCCAGTCAGGGTGCATATGAGAGTCTGTCTCTGCCTCCCCTCCTCTCACTGAATAAAAAAAAAAAAATGTTCTCGGAGAAGATGCATTCTCGGAACATAGGCATTTGTTTCTTTTCTAATGTGTTGATGCTGACTCTACTAATCCCTGCCTTTTCATGGTGTTAGTAGTCTGAATTACATATATATATATGTATTTAACTAGAGACTGATAGTAGGACTGTGGTATTTGTTCCTTAAACCTGCAGTATTTCTGACTTAGTGTCTCTCTCAAGCTGAGAATGTTAAAGTTCAAACAGAGCACCCGGTAGGGGTAGTGGAATGGAACACAGGACTTCAGCTGTGAACGAGAATACAACAGTTGAAACATTCGAAATACAGCAATTCTGAATTTTGACCGAAAAAAATTTGGGCTCAGAATACGAAATATGTTTCTTCTCACAAAAATAAGATTCACTCTCCGGAGAGTTAGATTTTTGTAAATGTTTTCATTTGAAGTACTTTAAATCCAAAAGGATTTTCAGAACAGCAGCAGCCCTAAGTACCTTTCACCCAGCTTCTCCCAATGGTAACATTTTACAAACCATGGCAGGTTAGCAAAAGCAGATATCTGTCATTGGTTCAGTAGTAATATATAGTCACCCTCTCCTCCCACTCTTGTGCCCCAGAAACGATGAAATTATCTCAGTCACTATGACTTTGAGTTTTAAGAATGTTGCAAAAGTTAAATGAACAATATATTAAACTATATATTTTAACAGAGGTAGAGAGCTGGAAGTCACATCAGGAAGTCCACCATTCGGAGTATACAATTCCATGCATTTTAGTATATTCACCGTGTTGTGTAATCGTCACCACAATCTAATTAAAAAAAATTTAGCCCAAAAGGAAACCTCATACCCCTTAATGCTCACTCCCTGAAGTCCACAAAGAATTTAAAAAATCAAGCATCCACTTTCTACTTTCTGTAGCTGGAGGTTCTTCTGTGCTCACTGGAGTCACTGGCTTGGGATCTAGAGTTTTGGTGAATCATCGTACCTTACCCAGCAGCTGAGAGAAAACACGGAGGAGACAGCCGCCAGCAGCACGTGTCTGCGCGGGAACGGGCTTTGTCTTCTGGGGTCGGTCCTCTGGTTTCCCCGGCACTGCTGTGGAGAAACCACTGTTCCCCTCCTCGAGTTTCCGCATAGCGTGTACATTCCACTATTACAGAAAATCTCAAAATATACAATAGTTATACATTTGCGTTATTTATTTTTATCTGAAAGATGCAGGAAGGGTAGAAAGATTCCATGATTAATTTTTGTATTTCTTGCTCTAATCCCAGTACCTGATTGTAACAAATATTTAACAGATATCAAACGGGTTCTAGGCAGAGTTTTCCGTGGCCGTCCCATCGTTCGCACACCCAAGCTTTAGCTTGATCTGCGCAGAGCCTCGTGAGTTGTGACAAAGGACACAAGCTGTCACATTTGCCACCTGTGAGGCTTTGGTCACGTTATTTGGCTTAATTCTCACCTCTGTACCTACTTGTGTGCTCATTTCAAATATTACAGAAGACACTGCCTATGAAGCTAAGCCCAGCGCCTAACACGGTTAAATTCCAAAAAGTTCAGCCCAAATCATCATCATCCTGAAAAATCACCATCTTCTCGTTAATGAAAGTTGACATTTATTTGCTCGAATGAAATACTCAAGGACACAATAAGCTATATAAGTTATCCCTTTTTTTATATTAGAAGCTAAATTGAAAGCAACAAATAAGATATAAACAATTTAACCTGAAGAGGAATGCATTCAAAGGACGTTAAGTGATTCTCAGAGCCTCTAGGAAATCTAGCAAACAAGATTTGGAGGCGGCAGAGAGAGAAATAATACTCAGAATCCAGCTGGTGGAAATTCACCAGCTGAGGACCTAACCTGAGCCACCACTGGTAACCGCCAACAGTGGAAAACGCGAAAGGTCTGTTCTTACCGTCAGCGTCGTCAGACCTCACAGGAGTTCTGCTCGGTCTAAGGGGCATCGGGTCACAAGCTGATGATGCAAATCGTAGGGTCAGCATGCCCAGTTGGAGAACCCTGTGCCCTGTCTTGCTTGCCAGAGGAGCCGAGCAAATGAAACTGGCATCTTAATTTCTGCCGGGGGTGGTGTAGCTGTTTCCTGCACGGTAACTCCCCAACGACGGGGAGGCAATTCTACAGCTGACCATAGACAATTAAAAGGGAAACAAGCCCTCTACGTCTTATCACAAGTTGAGATGTAGAAGTCACGGAATTTCGAAGAAAGAAAAGAAATACGTTAAAAAAAATGCACTCTCTTGAGTTCATTATATTACCAGATTTAACACCTATCAGGATCCTTTTGTTCGTAGACTATCGCCCACCTCCCTAAGAACGCAACTGTTTCCCTCCTTCTCTGTGTTACAGATGTTTACAATCGTGTATCTCTCTGCTCTTGGACTGGCACTGTGGGGTGGCGTTGTGGGGGATAGCTGAGGCATGAGACGCGGTGCGGGCAAGGCTGGGCTGTTGATGGCACGGGAACCGGCAGGTGAGCGGTGTAGACATGCACTTCAACTCGGACACGCTGTCAAATTCCAGACGGGCGATTTTTAAAAACAATTCTATGTGTCGATGGTGGTGATGGCATTTTCTCAATTATTCCACGTTGAAATTATCCCTACATTTCGCTCAGAACGGTACAGACATCCTCCCAGTGCTACCAAAGGCAGCCCGTGAGCTCCTTCCAACGCACGAGGCTACTGAAGAAAGCCTTCCCCGCTGCAACGTTTTAAGCAATGTTTAAAATGTTTCCGCTCACTCTTTCTACTTCCCGGGGGCATCTTCTTGAATGTTGTTTCAAAGAAATAACGTGTCTGTGTTGAAGGTGGTGGATGGGTAACTCAAACAGATGTGAAATTCCCAACAAAAAGGATTTCTCATCAGTGTTTCACAAGTCGTATGATGAATTCTCACTACAGTCTCCATAAAAAGCCATTTCTTCTTGTGGGGAGGTATTTTAATTCGCTCGGAGTTAAAATAACCGTATTTAAATGTGTCTGATTATGTGTATACATAAATATTCATATTTGTATAAGTTTATGACTTACACCCTAAGCCCAGAGGTGCAGTAATAGAATTTCGAATACGCATTTCACATTTAAAAATTTTAAGACACTTGAAGTCTAATGCAGTATATGGTCACTAGTAAGGTTCATCTTAACTTTCTCTTGCAATAGTTGTATGTATATCTATATAGAAAAGGTATAAAATATTTTGTTAGATGTAGTAAATATATCCTTATATAAAAACAAACATGTTTTCTATTCCACAGATATCGAGAACATATTCGATGTCAATGAATGGTAGAGTAAATTCCTTGCCAATGAGTCAGCACATACAGCATCATCTTGCATCATATCCTGACCAGAAGCAAAACTCAGTCATAAATCCACAGGGCAGAAAGCCCTGGAGCCAGGATACCTCCAGACACATACGCCAAGGTCTGACGTCTGGAAACACAAATAAGGAGCTATTATAGGAGACAGGAGCGAATCGAAATCCCGGAGCACGGTGAGAAATTGATTGCAGAAAACGTCCTTCATATATAGGGTCCTTTAATCGGTGTCACATTCAGTGGATAAAACAGGAAAACTCTGGCGTTAACATCAGAGCTAAACATAGAGTTTACATCAATCTTCGGTTGTTAGTGTCTCCTACTTTCTAGAAGAAGCCAAAAGAAAAAAAGAAAGTAAAAGAGTGTGTGGGGTGTTTGCACACACAATAGAGAGAGAGGAAGAAAAAAGAGAGAGAGAAAGGGAGACTCACTTAGAAGACACGCACTGGACATCTGAGTCTCAGAGGTTTCTTCCTGATAGAGCTAAGACACAAGTGCTTTTCAACCAAATCTCCAAAGACAAAACGAAAGTGGCCACAGTTATTTTGATTTTTATCAGAAGAAAGTCACAGAGAGAGACACATAACTATGGCTATTGGAACTACCGGGTATAATAATACATAATATGCATTTGTTTGACATCCTTAAAAAAATAAAATGAACCGAAGCTATGATGAAGAAAAGGCATATCACATTTAACAACAAACTTAAATGTTAAACAAATAAAAGCTCCTAGAATAAAAATTACAAGAAAAATAAAAGGAAAACACACAGCCATGCAGCAGGGGCAAATCCACAATATGAGGGATTAACCATGAGAACAGGGGTCCCCAAACTACAGCCCACGGGCCGCATGCGGCCCCCTGAGGCCATTTATCCGGCCCCCACTGCACTTCCGGAAGGGACATCTCTTTCATTGGTGGTCAGTGAAGGAGCATAGTTCCCATTGAAATACTGGTCAGTTTGTTGATTTAAATTCACTTGTTCTCTATTTTAAATATTGTATTTGTTCCCGTTTTGTTTTTTTTACTTTAAAATAAGATATGTGCAGTGTGCATAGGGATTTGTTCATAGTTTTTTTTGTAGTCCGGCCCTCCAACGGTCTGAGAGACAGTGAACTGGCCCCCTGTGTAAAAAGTTTGGGGACCCCTGCTGTATGTGGTGGTGCTGCAAAACGCAGCATCGCTCATGTACAGTACTACTTCCAGTGACACGGGATGTACCGCGTCATGGCTCCGGAAGCGCGTCATATCACTTGTTATGGCTAGCAGTGACAAATATGGAACCGGACATTGACCATCTCATTAGCCAAAAGCAGGCCCATAGTTCACATTGAAATACTGGTCAGTTGGTTGATTTAAATTTACTTGTTCTGTATTTTAAATATTGTATTTGTTCCCGTTTTGCTTTTTTACTTTAAAATAAGATATGTGCAGTGTGCATAGGGATTTGTTCATAGTTGTTTTATAGTCCGGCCCTCTAACGGTCTGAGGGACAGTGAACTGGCCCCCTGTGTAGAAAGTTTGGGGACCCCTGATGAGAATGTGCGTTGGCTGCACAGCAGGAACTATGGCATCCAGAAGAAAATATAAAAAAAAATTTCTTAAGTTGCTCAAAGAAAGAAAAAAAACCCCACACAACATTTCTTGGCTCTAGTTCCAGCATTCACCCCAAGGGAGCAGAGCGGTCAGGGAGTGTTAAATCATACAGGCTGGGTACCTGATAACCCCGCCAAGTACCTGGGAGCTTTCTAGTTCTTCCTTGTCCTGGCAGTGACCTCACCCTTTCGGTGTTCAGAACTCCCAGGTGGGGTTTAGGAAGAGGAGACCTCGAGGAAGCCAGGAGGTGATCACCTTGGCTGTTCTATTTCAGACGGTCACAGCTGCAACACTGTTCCTTGTGACTCCGCAGGGAATGCTCCCCAGACATGCAGATGAGCCCCGAACGTGACAGGTGCCGGCGTGGAGGTGGAGGGTTGTGAAGGCGTAGGGACCGCCACCAGCCTGTCTGATGGATTGACGCCTGTCACCAAGGGGCCGGCGCCATTGATTTCTGCTCATCCATCTCATCACAGTGACCTTCTCCCTGGAAGGGAGACACAGAGAGAGAAAGAACAGAAAAACGGAAGAAAAGTACTGAGAAATGAGAAAGTCGCAGGGTTTCTTTCTTTCGGGGTCCCTCCCTCCCAAGAACACCGTCATTGTACCATTCCTGCCTTCCACGGAACCATGCTCTGGACCCTCCTCACTCACTTGACCCAGTCCGGAACCAGAGTGACGGTCGGACTTCCCGTCTCCTCTATCCCGACGGTGTGACTTGGTTTGGGGTTGCTCAAGCCGTGTTCGTGTCGTGTTTTCTGGAATTTGCTAATGAAAGAGCAGAGCGAACGTAGAGATGGTCTGGTATGATATACATTCTAAACGACGTGGGCAGGAGACATCAAATACGGGCAGGACTGTTTCACTCAGAAACTTCTGAGCCATGTCACTTTCCCCTTCATCGGGAGACCCCCGTTTCGTTCATTGAGATAACCCCCTGCTCCTCCGTGAACACTCTTCAGTGGGCAGGAGGTTGCAGAAAGAAGAAGTAAAAGAGTGAGTCATGTCAACAAATAGACAAAATAAAACACAGGCGTAGAATTAAGGCATCAAAAATATCCCCAGACCTGCTCTGTCTGAAATGGCCTAAGTCGCTCTCTGTGAAAGCAGACTTTTCGTAGAGAAGAATTATTCTCTGCTTAAGAGCTTATAGACCTACCTATCCCACTTGTCTGAAGAGTCACAGGGAAGGCAGTGCGGGGAATGATAAGGACAAGGCAGATACACAAATACATGTCTGTTAGCTTTCTCCTCGGGGGTTCACACTTTGATTCCCATGACCTTTCGGAAAGCCTCAGCTGACTTGACTTGAAAATTCCCTTCTTCAGTCACATTTGGTGCTTAAGCAGAATTTAGCGGCGATAGAGAAGGCTCAAGATGTTGCGGCTGGAAAATTTAAAAATAAAAGAACTTTGATGCTTAGAAGAGTCTGCAATCAATAAAAACAAGATAAAAACTCAGGTTATAGAGGGAACAGGATGAGTTGTACTAAGACCCACTTTTAAGGACTAAGGAGAGATTTAAGGCAGGGGGTCATTAGACGCAGCTAGAATTGGCTAAAGGCCCCCTAAGGATCCCCAGAGCACGGCGCTACAACCGTCTCATGAAAGGACCGGAGTATAAAACGACTTACGTCAAAACGATTTTTGAACAGGTGTGTTTTTTTTTGGAGCATGGTGCAAATCCCAGTTATATTCATAGGAAGCCCGTGAAGGTGTTAAGAAGACTGCACGGAGGAAAAACTCCACAAGGAGCTTGGACCCAAGGGGCCAGAAACAGTTGACAATAGAAGGAAGGCTCTGAGCTTCCACATTTCAGTGACGGGGTTCCGCAGAAAAATTACACGCTTCTATTTTTGTTTTTCATCAGCTTTGTTAAGGTTTTATACATAGCCCATCAGATGAGTCCTACATAAAACAGAAACTGACCCCCTCCGAGCAAGAGGTTTTGTGCCCGCTCAGCGGACAGCCCGCACGCGGACCCGAAGCACCCCTCTGCCCAGCCTCTCGCCTGTTGGTTCAGTCCACTCTGTAGGTCTTGAACTTGCAAGCCTCCAGATTCCTGCGAGCCCGTTTCGTATTGGGTTTGCCGGATCCTCTAGCTTTGGTGGCCCACTGGGGTCGCATCTGTTTGCTAGACTAAGAGTAGAAGTCTCGCAAGGGGTGGAGGAGAATAGCGAGCCCTCCTCTCGCTGAAAAGAGTGACATGGTCAGGCTGGAGAAAGTCTCCTTCAACCCTCCTTTCTTGCCTTCTTTTGATGATCCAGTGTCCAGCCCCCTGGACTGTCCAGGGCAACGCCGTCTGGTCAGCTTCCGGGGGTGCCCATCCAGACTCTGCCCAGAGGTTTGCGGGTTTCTGTGGAGCAGGAGGAATGTTCCTTCCAGAATTGTTGGTGTTTGCACGCCACAGCCCACGTTCCACAGAGTCTCACATCCCTCAGAATCAAGATAGAACACAGTTTGAATTCAGTAGAAGCCAGGGAAAAAGCCATGTCAGAAATTTAGCTTTTGGTCCTGGCTGATTGGTTCAGTGGTAGAGCATCGGCCTAGTGTGTGGAAGTCCCGGGTTTGATTCCTGGTCAAGGCACACAGGAGAAGCGACCATCTGCTGTTCTCTCCCTCCCCCTCCCCTGTCTCTCTTTTTCTTTTCCCCTCCTACAGCCATAGCTTGTTTGGTTCGAGCAAAGTTGGCCCCAGGTGCTGAAGATGGCTTCATGGCCTCAGCTCAGGTGCTAAAATAGCTTGGTTGCTGAGCAACGGAGCAACAGTCCCAGATGGGCAGATCATCACCCCCTATGAGGTTTTTTAGGTGGATCCCCATTGGGGCGCATGTGGGAATCTGTCTCTCTGCCTTCCCACCTCTCACTTAATAAAAGAAAAGAAATTTAGCTTCAAAATATTTTTTTACATTCCTTGTATTTCTTACATTCTTTATTGTTTCCCCTCAAATTTCTATTATAATAAAATACGCTCTTAAAATAACTTTTAGCATTACTCAGTGACCTACCTTTCAACTATCCAACAGACATATTGAAACAATATTACTAACTGGATACGGCAAGAACATTCCCATGCAGAGGAAGAAATGGACACGTTAATTAAGAATATTAACACAGTGTCATAAAAATCTTCTCAGAACTGTAAGCTCACATGTTCAAAAAGGTCCAAACTGCCTTTCTAAAACTGTTCTTCTTCCCTTCCATTTCCTATTGTGTTTTCTTTTCAGCTCTATGAAAATGGCTTTAAGTCATCCTTTTTTTAAAAAAAAAAGTTGCCATTAACGACGACAATATTTTCCTTTATTTGGAAAATCAGAATAAGATAGATTTTAAAGAGCAGCTGGAGGAAGCACTAAAATTTATTATGCTGAATTTATACCAAATTCTAGTTTTGCTTTCTGGGAATGTTTAAAAAATGAACTCTGGGGATGATCAGAATGTTTTCTAAGAGAGCACCATATGTCTAGTATATTAATCGTAAAATAAACCGTTCGGGGGGAGGGTAAAATACCGAGCCATAATCCAGAGTGTGAAGGCGGAGTGGGTGGCGGTTGCTGAATTTCCTCAGCAAGTGGAGTGTAAAGAATTGGAAGTCTGTGGCAATTGACCTGGAAATGCATTCAATCCTGGAGGGAGAGATGGGAATAAGAAAGACTAAAAACCTCACTGGGGAGTCGCTGTCTAATTATGCAAAATGTTTCTATGAAAAACTTACCCTTTAAAGAAGGTAAGATGGGGTGAAACTGCATTCCTGATACAGCTAAGTGAGTTTCTGTCAAATCCGCTATAACTAACAGTGTCCAGAGACACTTTAGGAAACTAAAGGTTTGTATAAGATGAGTGGGTATTCTTTTAGTTGGACTCTCTGAGGTGGGAATTACAGAGCGGTGGGGGCAGGAGGTACCCTTGTCCACAGGCACGGCACAAGGGCCTGAGGTCCTTTGTCAGCTGCCATTCTGAACCAAACCATTTTCAAAATATAAATATATATATATATGACGAGTAATGTGATAACAATAGCCAAAGGTTGTCAAAGCTAAACAAGTTTGTTAAAAATAGATTTATAGCCCTGGCCGGTTGGCTCAGTGGTAGAACGTCGGCCTGGCGTGCGGGGGACCCAGGTTCGATTCCCGGCCAGGGCACATAGGAGAAGCACCCATTTGCTTCTCCACCCCCCACCCCTTCCTTCCTCTCTGTCTCTCTCTTCCCCTCCCACAGCCAAGGCTCCATTGGAGCAAAGATGGCCCGGGCGCTGGGGATGACTCCTTGGCCTCTGCCCCAGGCGCTAGAGTGGCTCTGGTTGCGGCAGAGCGACGCCCTGGAGGGGCAGAGCATCGTCCCCTGGTGGGTAGAGCGTCGCCCCTAGTGGGCGTGCTGGGTGGATCCCGGTCGGGCGCATGCGGGAGTCTGTCTGACTGTCTCTCCCCATTTCCAGCTTCAGAAAGAAAAAAAAAAATCTAAATTTATATGAGGGCTTTTCTATCAGTCATCAAGATGTGTGTTGAGTTAAGGAGGAGAATTCGAAACCTAACTTTTAGAACAAAATTGGTTTTTCTTAAACCAAGAACTGCATTATTCCATACCTAGTGGAGACTAAGAGATATTGACAAGAGGGTGGTGGCTGGGGGGGGGGGAAGGGGGAGAGGGAGGGGCACAAAGAAAACTAGATAGAAGGTGAAGGAGGACAATCTGACTTTGGGTGATGGGTATGCAACATAATTGATCAACAAGATAACCTGGACAGCCTGACCTGCAGTGGGATAAAGCGTCGACCTGGAAATGCTGAGGTCGCAGGTTCGAAACCCTGGGCTTGCCTGGTCAAGGCACATATGGAAGTTGATGCTTCCAGCTCCTCTCCCTCTTCTCTCTCTCTGTCTCTCCTCTCCTCTCTTTCTCTCTCTCTCTCTCTCTCTCTCTGTCTCTCCCTCTCCTCTCTAAAAAATGAATAAATAAATAAAAAAAAAATTAAAAAAAAAAGATAACCTGGACATGTTTTTTTTGAACATATGTACACTGATTTATTGATGTCACCCTAGTAAAATTAATAAAAAAAATTGGTTTTTCTCAAAAATAATTTCCAAGAAGGGTACAGAAGAACTCAAAGTTTTGAAAAAATCTTTAGTTGTTGTTTTTAATCTATAAATTGTCCATGATACATGATCACAAACATCCCCCCAGCACTTTTGAAGGGTAGTGTACTTTGCAGCTGAGTTCTCTGCCCACGTATAATTCAGCGTTCGTCTGATCCTCCACCTCGTAATTTTCGGATCCAGTGTCTGCAATGATGTCTGCTGGCAAAGGGCTAGGAAAATCCAATAATGACCGAGCTAGACCCCAACGGATTGAAAACTCCACTCTCCTGCATGCAGCCGTTTGAGACACAGGGTTAATGAAAAGAGAATTTTTCTCTCGTTTTCCCCTCCACAATGGTAAATCTTTCACGATTACCTTTTCCCACTACATAAGTCTATTTAAATAGAAAACTAATTTATTAGTTAGTCTTGGTTTAGCCCAGGGGTCTCAAACTCGCGGCCCGCGGGCCGCATGCGGCCCACCGAACAATTTTGTGCGGCCCGCAGACTAATCCACGAAGTTCAAAATATTTTGGATAAAATTAAGTAAGCCTAGGGGCCTACTTGTATTTTTCATTTCTCTAGCATCCTAGCTAGATATTAGCTTAGTTAACAGCAGTTGTGATGCGAACTACAGTTTCTGGTCGTTTTGTGACACTGAGTAAACTGCATGTACGATTGTGCTTGTTGTACTGATTTTTTTTTGTTTTCAACTGCAGTGAGAAAAGTGTTGCATAACAGTTGCCTTTTGTAGACCTAGTGCGGCCCGCCGAACGGCTGTGATCTTGCTCTGCGGCCCACATGCTGAGTTGAGTTTGAGACCCCTGGTTTAGTCCTAGGCATAAAAATTGCCAAAATGATTGTTGTGACTACGTAAATTGCTTATAAGCTTGAAAACAAGGACAGATGCGTAACGGGTGTGACCTGTAGAGTGTGGCCCCTTCACGATGTTCTCACACTTGCCTTGTATTCGGTGACACCACCTGCTGCAGCCTGGTGAAGAAGGGAAGGTGAGGTTAACCCGATGAGACCTGCATTTCATGATCAAGGGCAGAGTCCAAGGAAACTGTCCCCCTCTGTGCGGCTGGAGGTGTGTTCGGTTCTTCAGTAGAAAGAGGTCATAACCTTTTCTTCCCTAAGAGACAGAGATTGACTAGCATGGAAAAGTCGAAAGCACTTCTGTCCATAAAAGACTGCTTTTTAATTCCACTGTAGACCCTGAGAAAATTCAAACGCTGTATTTACAAGTGTACACACATCTCCTCATTTTGATAATTCAAGTTTCTACTGCTAAGCCTTATTTCTGATGTAAAGTGCCATGGCTTCCATTTCACGCACATACTTCTCATCAGAAATCCCTCTTGAGGGGCTTTTCCTGTGAAACTGTGATGTGTAGAGGCAACTCTTGCAAAAAGCACCTTGAGGCCAGGAACACGGGAGTCGATCTCTTCGCCTGAGCTGGACTGCCGACCCTTGATGGTAAGCGCAAGGACTTGGTGGCTCACAGGCGCTGTACCGGGACTTGTTTCGTGAGGAAAGCTTTTCAGGGTCAGAGGATGGTGACAATGAGTTGCTTTCTCTACTCCTTCCTTCCAGATGAGAAAGTGTCCTCTGAGATGTGGAAACGCCCTTACTGTGTTTGTTGGGTGGCTCCTTGCAAGTGTGCTTTCCTGGTGACGTTGTAGGGTTCCCTTGGCTCTCGGGTACTGCTGATGAGGCAATGACAGCCTGAGAGTGTCTCTGCAACTATAGCCGGGGATCTCCCACCTCAGCGGGGAAGCTCAGGAGGCATGTCCGTGCCCAGCGTGTGCCCCCAACGATAGGCACTGCCACACACTGGTGGTGCCCGGAGCATCCGGCCGGCGGGAGCTGTGATTTCACTTTCGTGCGTCATTGACACGTTGCCACGGTGATTCCACAGAGCCAGCGTACCTCACCATGTGAACACAAAGTGAGTTTGAAGGGAAGAGACACAGACTGGGGTATCGGGCATGTTGGCTTCCATCCATGGATTGCATTTCCAGCACAGTCAGTCGGGGTGAGAGAGAGAGAACACTGGGAGCTGGTGAGACAAAGGCTGAGTGAGGGTCCACGAGGAGGGTGTAGCTCACGGAGCCCGTCTGACAGCCAGCATGCGACAGAAGCCAGCTCTGTGTTCTACACCTGGAGCACCAGCCTTTCCTTAAATAGATGTGAGGAAAAGCATGTCCACGAAACCATTGTGTATACAGATGTTTCACAACTAAATACTAAGAGAATAAAAAGGAAAAGTATCTAAAATGGTCAAAGGGCTTGAACAAACACTTTCCGTATGAAAAGAAATAAATGGCAAAGTATCCCATGAAAAGTCTGTATATGTTAGGTAAATGCAAATTTAAAATTACACTGATTGGAAGTTAAATAAATTGCCAATGCTAAAGACTGGGGAAGGTATGGAGCAATTAGAACCCGGTTATGTTTTGTGTGGGGGATGCAAAATCATACAGCCACTTTGCAAAGGAGTTCGATATTTTCTTTACAAAGTTAAACATGCACTTAGCGGACTGACTCACTCCTTAAATATCTTGAGATATTTAAGACCTGTGTGCAAAATCTTTATTCATTGCTTCCATAAAGTGGAGGCCAGCCGGCCGTATTTTCAAGCTGAATGGGTCAATAAGTAAACAAATTGGATACATTTATACAATGGAACACTACTCAGCCACAACACAGAGGAAATTACTGATGCATGCGACCACATAAATGAATCTGAAAAGCATTATTCTAAGTAAAGAAAGCCCTATACAAAAAAGAAAGAAATGGTTACATATTCAATGACTTTATTTATGGATGACGTTTTGGAAAAGCAAATATATAAAATAAAAATAAAAAACCGATGGGTGGTTGCCCGGGGCCGGGGATGGCGGGAGGTGGTTGAATGCCGAGGGCCCCGAGGACACTGTCGCAGGCGAAGGAGACACTGTGGTTTTTTTTGTTTGTTTGTTTGTTTTGTATTTTTCTGAAGCTGGAAACGGGGAGAGACAGTCAGACAGACTCCCGCATGCGCCCAACCGGGATCCACCCAGCACGCCCACCAGGGGGCGATGCTCTGCCCACCAGGGGGCGATGCTCTGCCCCTCCGGGTTGTCGCTTTGCCGCAACCAGAGCCACTCTAGCGCCTGAGGCAGAGGCCACAGAGCCATCCCCAGCGCCCGGGCCATCCTTGCTCCAATGGAGCCTTGGCTGCGGGAGGGGAAGAGAGGGACAGAGAGGAAGGAGAGGGAGGAGGTGGAGAAGCAAATGGGCGCTTCTCCTGTGTGCCCTGGCCGGGAATCGAACCCGGGACTCCTGCCCGCCAGGCCAATGCTCTACCGCTGAGCCAACCGGCCAGGGCGGACACTGTGTTTCTTTCATCTGTCCCTGGTTATTTGACTGTCCTGTTTGTCATGTCTCATAGAGCCTAAAAAAAAGGTAAATTTAATTGTATGTTAAATACACCTCAATAAACTTTATGTAAAATTTATATACACTTTTATACATATTTATGTATTTTTTTTTTATTTTTACTTATGTACGATGAGGTCAAGTGTTTTTCAAATATGCATAAGGAACTCTGGGGGAATTCTTATAAAAAGGCAGATTCTGAAAGAGAAGGTGGGGTGCAGCCTGAGACGCGGCAGGTGTGACAGGTCCCCCGGTGACGCCCACGGGGCTAGTCCTTGGACCACTCTGTGAGCAGCAAGAGATCAGGCTACCCCTGGTGCAAATCAGGTTGGATCATAGCTATGGAGCTGGAAACAGTTCAAGGAGAGTTGGCCTAAATGATAGCCCATTACTTGAAAAGATCTTGAAATTTTGGGAAGCTGAAAATCTTCTGCAGGGGCCCTTTTAATGAGACACAGTTTGTGAGGGAGACCTTCTGGGGTCAGCCAGACCCGACGGAGTTTGAGTCAGTTGATCAGTTGATCCTGAGTTGTATAAACTTCCTCAATGTTCACTGAGGGATGGAGTGAAAACAAAAGAAGAGAAAAGGAACATGGGCCACAGGGCGGTGATTGCTGCGGGTAGAGGAAGGGGGGAGGGGAGGGGGAGGAGGGATTTGGAGCTTAAAGGTTGATGGACAGAGACTTGACCTGGGGGCGGGGTCAACACCCACTATACTGTACAGATGTGTTGTAGAGTTGTCCACCTGGAACTCCTATAATTTGATTAACCTGTGTCACCCCAATAAATTCAATAAAAAAGAAAAAAATAACAAACTTCCTTAGTGTCAACCAGATCAGAACGTCCAAGACTTAATTCACAAAAATTCGTGTGAAATTCTGTGCAGAAATCCAGCCTTATTAAAAGATAGAATGGACACTGTATTTACTCTCTATTTTATCCTTGCAGTTCTGGAGGCTCTGAGGTATTTGTAGTTGGAGTTACACTCGGCATAGACACAGAGGGTCCCTAAGCTCCTGGTGACCGCACCTCCCCCCTGGTTCTGTGTTAACACTCGGAGGAAGGGTTTCCTGTCAGCGTTTCCTTCTAGCTTAGGCTACAGGGAACTAGTGAGGGAGGTGTTTCTTTTTACCCATTAGTGGGAGAAAGCTTTTATAAGGTCGAATTATATTCCATTTAAAATTTTCCTTGATTTAGTTGATTGCAAAATTATACCTTTGCCAGTTAACATACTAGAAAAACAAGATGTAAATGCTTCAGCATTACTGTGGTCATAATTTTAATTTTACCTTATTTTTTTAAATGTCAATAAGAATATAGTCAAAACAATATTAGAAGGTATTTTCTTCCTGGGGGACAGTTATGAATGCATCATATCCTAAATATTTTATTTTTTGGTTGCAATACTTTATGAGTTTGATGTGTTTCTTTCTCCATACTCCTTATTGTGACTTTTACAAATGGTAAGTGTTACATCCCAGCGAGAGAGGCCACAACAGACACAAAGTGAATTTTATACGTTTTATTGCAGACCTGCACAGGGACTGCAGGCAACCCATGCAAGGGAGCACTGCAGCCCCCCAAACCTGCGCAGGGGATGCAGGTAACCCACACAGGGGAACACTGCAGCCCCCCAAACCTGCACAGGGACTGCAGGCAACCCACGCCTCCAAAGAGACTGGAGCACTGCAGCCCACCAAACCTGCGCAGCCAACAAACTGCGCAGGGACTGCAGCCCCCCAAACCTGCACAGGGACTGCAGCTCCGAGCTTCTAAAATGGCTCCTTTTTATAGGGTGGCTATCTAGGATGAGCAAGCATCATACAGAAGCTGATGTGGCTGTTAGTCATTGGCTAGGGAGGTCGTGCGCAGTTACGGGGGGGGGGAGGTATTACTCAGTGGAGAATTTTAAACATAAACTTCTGATAAGGGTCTCTGACTCAATGCAGGATGTTGCTGAACTCTTTGTTCTCAGTGTCACAGGGACCTTGTACACTCTTGGCAGCCCCAGCATGTCAGTACTCCTTGAATCTAACAGTAAGGATGGGAGTAAAGACTATATCAACAAAACACCATCAAAACAGTTTTCTTATAGCTTGATGGCATTTGCACTTATCACCCACGAAAAGGTACCTTATTCATTTCTATTTGTTCTCCAAGCTCATCACAGAATTTCAGAATTTATTTGGTTTTTCTAGTACCCAGTTGTTTTCTCAGATCACCTTCCCACAATATAATATATAAACTTTGGTTTTAAAGCCCACGGTCATCTGAGGAGGGAGAGTCAGCACAGAGGAGTGTGGCCAGCCAGAGAAACTATCAGACTTGTTATTCATCCCAGAGCTTTTATTATTATTTTTTATTTTTAGTAATTATTTCAAATACAAACATTTATCAAAATCAGTCAATGCTTATATTGTTAAGTGGACAAACAGTATCATTCTCAAACTGTGTCTATTTATATGCTCCATTGATTCCGATATTGAAATCCCCTAATGGGTATTTTATAGAATACCTTTCTGGAGAAAATGAGGTCAGCCCTCCATTCTTGCTCGACGGGAAAGGCACCACTGAGAAGCGGTGCAGTGTATCGACTCTGTTTTCTGTGTACAGTACGCGTGCTAACTGCATTTCCATTGAGTCTGTATGTTTGTTTTACTTACGTGAGTCGCTGACAATCCTACAAAACTTGAAAAATCTGTCTTAAATGGCCTTTGGCCCTCGGATAACATCTTAGCTGGTTGCTCCATAAGCTGAGACAATGCGGGTATGTTATCTCTTCCCGGAGAACAGCTGGAATGGGAGTTTTTTTCTAAGCAGAGGTCTGTTGCTCTCGCTGAGCCAGTCGAGATTAATTAGACCAGAAGTCTTGCTACTCAGTGGGAAGCCACAGCACTAGGGTTTAGCGATTGTCAAGCCTTATCAGTAACACAAGGTGTTGTTGGTCAATATTAGATTAGAGGCCGGGAAAGAAAGTCGGCAAGAAGACCTGTCGGTGGCTGGCCCCAACTCTTCTGAGACCTGACGTGGAACATGAAGGCCACCAGGTGAGATAACAGAAGCTCCCTTCGTTCCTCAGTTCGTCAGCCATTCAAGGGAATGTTCCAAAGTTGCATTCCCTTTTACCACTAACAAGAATTGCAAGAAGCTCTCCCACAATTGCCCTCCCTTTCAAAACTAAACAAACAAACAAAGAAACAAAAAGCCATCAAACACACGCATGTGCGTGCACACACACACACACACATGCACACGCGTGCACACAGTAAAGGAGGGAACAAGCCCACAAACACACAGAGAAGCGTGTGCTCCGCGGGGCCAGGCGGCAGCTCTTGATCTGGAATAGAGCAGCAGGAGGAGGTCTTCTTACCTTCTTTCATGACCAACTTTTTCTTCAATAAACACACTTTGTGCCTGGCCTATGGAGGCGCAGTGGATCAAGAGTCGACCTGGAATGCTGAGGTCGCCGGTTCAAAACTCTGGGCTTACCTGGTTGAGGCACATATGGGAGTTGATGCTTCCTGCTTTTACCCCCTTCTCTCTCTCTCTCTCTCTCTCTCTCTCTTTCTTCCTCTCCCTCTCTCTCTCTTCTCTAAAAAAAATAAGTAAATAAAAATAATTAAAAAAAAACATACTTTGTTAATACTCAATTTCCGTGAAGTTAGTGGTGGAATTTAAAAAATCCACTTATCATGAACCATAGGTTCATAGAATTACTGGATTGGGAAAAAAAGATGAAAGAATTGAGCAGAGAAAGTGTATAGACACAGAACACAGTGTGGGGACTGCAGGAGGAAATGGGGTGGGGAGGTAGGGGAGGGGAGGGGGGACAGATGGTGAGGGTGGGAGACTTGGGGTGGTGAACACACGGGGCAGTACACAAATCATGTGTTATAGATTTGTACCCCTGAAACCTGTATAGTTTTATTAACCCATGTCACTCCAGTGGATTAAATAATTTTCTTTTAGAAAAGAGGCAAAGAAAATGAAACCAAAAAAAAGAAAGAAAAGAAAAAATATCTTAAAACTATTGTGTGAGTTTCTTTCCCCACATCTCATCTCAATGATATATTTTTTTTGTATCTCCATCTTCTGGTGTATTCTATAATAGCAATCTTTGGGGATGGCAGGGTTTGCAGGAAAATATTCGCAAGTTCTGATATATATATATATATATATATATATATATATATATATATATATATATATATATTTTTTTTTTTTTTTTTGTATTTTTCTGAAGTTAGAAGCGGGGGGAGGTAGTCAGACAGACTCCCGCATGCGCCCGACCAAAATCCACCCAGCATGCCCACCAGGGGGGATGCTCTGCCCATCTAGGGTGATGCTCTATTGCAACCAGAGCCATTCTAGTGCTTGAGGCAGAGGCTATGGAGCCATCCTCAGCACCCGGGCCAACTCTGCTCCAATGGAGCCTTCGCTGCAGGAAGGAAAGAGAGAGACGGAGAGGAAGGAGACGGGGAGGGGTGGAGAAGCCAATGGGCACTTCTCCTGTGTTCCCTGGCCGGGAATCGAACCCAGGACCTTCACATGCCAGGCCGACGCTCTACCACTGAGCCAACCAGCCAGGGCCCAATCTCCTCAATATTCTGATGATTGGTCATTCATCCCCTAAGAGGGATTCTTTTCTAGAAATATGAGAAAGAACTGAGATAAGAATTTTATTTTTCAGATAAGACAAGGCATCTCTTTGATGTAGGTAACGTTGCTGTGATTTATTCACTCCTTTATAAGTGTGTTTATTCATTTAATCAGGTGTTCATTAGAGATATACAAGCTGTATACTAAGTTGATAAGATACGTGAGGAAGAATCAGTCCTCAATCCTGGTACCAAGAGTACCAGTAAGTACCATAAGGTGTACTAGTGAAGAAAGAAATAAGATACAGCATGCAATGTATGCAAGAAATGTGGGATAGCATGTAATATATGTAACTTTTTTCTTTTCTTTTTTTTTTTTTTGTAACTTTCTTAAGGTCATGCGGATTTGCATTTTGAAAGATTATTTTTAAGTAGGAGTCAATTTTATTTTCTTATTAAGATTCCTATACTACCTAATGTTTAAGACTATACTTTCAGAGATCATTTCTATAGTTTGTTACAACCTAATGTTTGAATGATTTTATATTTCTTTTCAAGTGGTGAGCTGTCTTTGCTTTGCAAGTAAATTAGAAATAGACGATAGAAATTTTGTTATAAAGAGAAAAACATCTACTGTGTGTTGTACTCCATTGCATTTTGGTTTTCTTTTTTTTATAATCACCACTTTAAATATATATAAATCTAAATGCAGACCATTTTAATAAATGAAACATTGGGTTACACTTTGTATAATACTTTCACTTCATAGTTATTGAGAGGCTGTCAACTCCGATATTGGCACTGGCCCTAAATTTCATTGAAATTCATGTTCTCTCATTCAGACAAACGAAACCAAATGATATTGAGCAGATGCTATGACTTATCCAGGCCGATTTGTGTTTGTTCTCATCAAAAGCTTGCAAGGTGGATGTTATTAGCTCCAACATGGAACGAAGTCAGTCAAATGTTAGACATGTGTTTTGGCTTTGCCATCCTAGCTCATAAGCTCTGGATCCCACTCTGATGCAACTTCAGACAGACATGGGCTCAATGCTTTTATTATTATTATTATTATTTTCAAGTAACAGCTTCTCCTTCCTGTTACCAAATCGCTTCTCTTGCCAGAGCCTCTCAGTCCTGGCAGGATATGTGACTGGAGAAGGGACCGTGGACAGTGCCTCCCAGTCACAATAACGAAGGTGGTCGGCGTCTTGCATTAATAAGTGAGCGGTGCAGAGACAGCAGATGCCGTGGGCATGTCTCTCTCTCTGGAGTTACTGAGGAGGGCATCCTTGTCGGGACTTTTCTTCAGGACAGAAATCTGAGACCCCCACCTCCACCCGCGTGAACAGGGAGGGGGGGGTCTTCCTTCAGCTTCCATCCTAAAGCAGCTCTAATAAGAAGCTACTGCGAAGTGCTTAGTGCCCGGATGGTTTAGAGTTTGAAGGCTGACGGAGAGAGAACAGAACTATGGGGTGGATGCAGCTCTGGGCTCTGCTTCCTTAATTTACTAAGATAATGAAGTTAGTGTCTGTGTTGCAGTAAAATGGATGATGACACTCCCTATTGATCCGGGGACAGGTTGAGGACAATATTACAATAATCCATACCAGTCAGCTTGACCTTTTACTGATTTGGCCTTTATCTTGATTGGGAGGAAGAGGAAGCATGTGTAATAAAGGTGCCTATATGAGTGAATTATAACAAAAGGATTGTCACCGTTGGGCTTTATTATTATTTATCATGAAAACAAAGTGATCTATTAAAACATTAGTCTCATTAGAGGCCTGCACATCCCAAGGATAGGCCATATAGTATCTGCTCAGCAGGAAACTTTAAACATTTTTCAACGGCTCTGTAAGGAAACAAAACTTAAAAGCTATAAAGGGGCTGCAGGTATCCGCCTCGGCTCAAATATCATCTGTAAAGGTCTCTGGGATCTTCCCACTTGCAATCAATTTCTCGTCCTACCGATTGTGCCTCTATTGTATGGCGCAGATTATAATCAGGGAACACCGGAGTTGCGGAGGCACTCAGAATTAAGTGACCGCTGATGACACAAAGCTCGTGCAAGGGACAGGGACCTTTTTAGAACATCTGTCTGCCCCACGAAATTATTAGCTGTTGGACATGAATCCTGGTTCTTCCGACCACCTCTGTCACCTGCGCTGCAGATCACGAAACGCTGCTGAGATTCTCCTGGGAGAAAGGAAGAACAGAGCGGCGTGGATGTGGGCGGCATTTCGCGGCTCGGAAATGCGTGGAGAGGCTGGTGGTCGGGGCGGCAGGGGTCTGTGGCGCACGGGTGGGGCAGCCGTGGACCAGAGACGCACAGCAATCTGAGAAGGGGTGGTCACGTTGCCTAAAGACAGAAATACCTCTTCAATGCAGGCTCAGAATTATTTCACTTAAAAATGTATTCTGTTCATATCTGACCCGGACCTCTACACGAGTCCAAGCGATGTCAGGTGCAGGCACAGGGCACCTGTATAACACTGTCCGCACAGCGTTTAAAGGCACAGGGGCTCCTGCCAGCAGGCCAGGTTCAAATCCTGGAGCCGTCAATGACTCCCCGAGGGACCTGGGGCTGTCATCTCCCATCCTTAAGCCTCATTGGTAAATGGAGATAGTATCTGCTAGAGAAGTAAGTATTAGATAAAATTTTTCTATGAGAAAAATCTCCATGATTGCGGATTTGTCAGTCGTTAGATAGAATACCAGATGTACGGTCCATAAAAGAAAAACAGAGACAAGTGGAGTTTCATCAACTTTAAAACTCTGGTCCTTCCAAAGGTGCTGTCGGGGACACAGCGAAAGGCCACGCCCCGCCCAGGAAGGGCGTGTTCGCAAAGCTTTTATCTGATAACTCGAATCCAGGCTATATGATGACCAACTCAGTCGTTAGAAGACAAATAATTTAACTAAAAATGGGAAAATATTTGAGTGGCTATTTTGCTAGAAAGCATATAGTATTGCTGGTAACACATAAAAAGGCTTCAAGGCCTCAGAAGCTGCATACGTGCTGTCAAGCGGCAAGGAGACCGTGCAGACTTTGGTTGCAACGGTTGTATATATATGAATCTATTTAATTCTTTTTCAAACCCCATGCATGGTAAAAACAGGTAATACTCCATGTTTATCATTTATTACGTGATAGGAGGTTTATAATTTGCTTTTCTTTATTTTGTATTTTGCAGTATTTCTCATTTTAAAATGAGCATTTTAAATACCCTAAAAATGGTACGTCGACAATGATTATGAACTCAAGCCCATGAGCAGATGCAAACAAAATGATATGTCATCTAAGTCAATAATGAGAGAACTATTTATTGATAAGAATAATTGACTCGTGAGCTAGAAAACGCAAGAATAAATTAATGACAAAATAATGAAGTGCTTTCTATGGGGAAACAGAGTATCTTTTGTATCTCTGGTTGTTTGGATTATTTCTTTATCAAACGATAAAAAAATCCATGAGGTTAGTGATCTGCTTTTTTTTTTTTTTTAGATATAATGTGCAATTTAGTAATTTCAGGGAGCTGTCTACCACCCTCGGTCTATAAACAGCGACATCAATTATGGAGGAATCCTTCTGGGTATATAGATCCTGTGTGGGCCGGCCATGGCCTCGTACCAGGGCGTGGTCATCCATGTCAGTCAGAGGACATCCGAGAGAATCCTGCTGTTAGCCGCAGAGGAAGTCTGACAAGAAAAGGGGTCTTGTCGATTAATTTTTGACCAACTTATCTCTGTCAGTGTAAGTTGACAACCTACTGCTGCTGCCATGTGTCAATGCACGAATTGATTCAGCAGATGGCATTATTCCTCAAGCTAATATCGACCCGATACCCTAGGCCCCAGCAAGGGCGTGCTCTGCAATATCAAAGCAGAAGTGGCTGTGAAGCTGGGATATTTTCCACAAGCAGGTGCTCCGTGTTTATTCCTATCAGTGTGCCGTCATCACCAATGTCAGATCTCTCTAGATTGTTCTTTTTCAGAAAGTTAGACTTTAAATCAATGTAGATGTTTTGTTAGTCCCCCTGGTCCTGGGATACCACGGTGAGTTTGCAAAGATTTAATTTAATTAGAGGGGCCCCATAAATACAACCTATTGAACAATTAATTATATTTGCAGACTCAGATTTTCCTTAGCATGTTTCTTCAGTATGCGAGGCTGTTATCTAACATAATATATTGTATTCGTTTCGATAGTGTAAGGTTAGATGGATATTAATGCTGTTAGACATTATAATACCGTGCTTAATTTTCTGGTCACAGAGTTCTAATCTTACAAAAGTAATTTATGCTTCAATATTTTATTGTCAGTTGATATATTGAACTCATGTGAATTACCAGCATGGTGGTGTAGTTGAAAACACTAGATATAAAATCAGGAAACATGAGTTCTAGGACACGTTGACACAGCTAATAATCAGATCAACCTCCAACATTCAATCTTCTTCTGTCTCCAAAGCCCACGCGTTTATCCACTGAGCCATGCTGTCTAATTATATTTACAATCAGTTGACTTAATAATTTTCCTTTTGAAAGTTGAACCTACACCCAGTCAGTAATCTCTATTATTAATTCCAGTTTTTACTTTGAGGTAATTGTAAGTTCATATACCAACTGTAAAAATAATACTGCAGAAATATTCTGAGTACCCTTTCTACAGTCCCCTTGCCTCATAGCACCATCTTCCAAAACCATGTAGTACAACATCGGGGCCAGGACACGGACATTGAGGGAGCCAAGAGGGGAACATTTTCATCACCGCAAAGGTCCACGGTCCTCCCTTCGTTCCCATCCCCTCCTCAACCCTTGGCGAGCACGGATCTTTCCTGTCTGTAAAATATTAGTGTTTAAGAAACGTTCTATAAATGAAGTCATTCAACATATGAACTTTGGGAATTTTTTTTTCTTTTTCATGCGTCTTAATTCTCAGGAGAGAGGGGATTCAACCCTGTTATTCTGCGTCTCAGTATTTCTTTTTCCATGTTATTGTTTACAAATATTCCGCAGTATAAAGGTAGCACTGTTTGTTTAACCTTCTGCTTATTGAGGGACACCTGGGTTATTCCTAGCTTCTGACTATTACAAATAATGCTGCCGTAAACATTCATGCACAAGTTGAGTAACCACAAGTCTTCATTTCTCTGGAAAAAATGTCCAAGAAATCAATTGCTGGGTTGTATGATAGTTGCGTGTTAGTTTTTAAAGACAAGTTTTGGTGTGGCTGCAGAAATTTGAGTTTCCCACTGGTGACTCAGTTCCTTCACATCTTCACTAGTGCCTATTTGACGGGGTTAGAACACATTTTTTAATTTTAGCCGTGCTGACAAGTAAGTAATGAATCTCATTGTCATTTTAATTTATTGCCCTGATGACTAATGATGTTAAACATCATTTCGTATGCTTATTCACTATCTGTACATACTTTTCACTGAAATGTCTCTTTATGTTTTTATTTTGCTCTTTGGATTTTTTGATATTTTACTTCTGAGTCTGAGATTCTTTTCATTTCCATATACCAGTCCTTTGTCAGACATACGGCTTGCAATTATTTCTCCCTTCTCTATAGTTTGTCCTTTTATCCTCTTTTGCAGACAAAAGGATTAACTTGAGTGAGTCAGATTTGTTGCTTTCTTCTCTAATAGAGTATACTTTTGAAAAAATGTCAAAGCTATCTTCTAGGCTCTGGATTTGAAAGGTTCTCTCTTATGTTTTATGTTTATTTTTCTAAAAAGCTTTATGCTATATTTCTTTTTTCTTTTTTCTTTTTTTGTATTTTTCTGAAGTTGGAAATGGGGAGGCAGTCAGACAGACTCCTGCATGTGCCCAACCGGGATCCACCCGGCATGCCCACCAGGGGGTGATGCTCTGCCCATCTGGGGCATTGCTCAGTTGCAACCAGAGCCATTCTAGCACCTGAGGCAGAGGCCATGGAGCCATCCTCAGTGCCCTGGCCAACTTTGCTCCAAAGGAGCCTTGGCTGCGGGAGGGGAAGAGAGAGACAGAGAGGAAGGAGAAGGGGAGGAGTGGAGAAGCAGATGGGTGCTTCTCCTGTGTGCCCTGGCCAGGAATCAAACCCGGGACTCCTGCATGCCAGGCCGATGCTCTACCACTGAGCCAACCAGCCAGGGCCTTTATGCTATATTTCTTACCTAAGTCCACAATCAATTTTGTGTTAATTTATATATATATATAATTTATATATAGTGTGTGAGTTCCGTTTATTTTCAGGTCAAGCTTGTTTTTATTCCCCAATTGATATCCAGTTGTTCCAGCACACTGTTTTTGGGAAGTTTATTTCTCCTCCACCAAGCAGCTTTCCCCTTTGTCAAAATCAGTTGGTCATATTATATGAGTCTATTTCTAGGTTCTTTGATCTATGTGTCTACACCTCTCCCAGTAACAAAATCTTGGTAACTATAACAATATAGTGAGTTTTGAAATGTTAGACTGATTTCTCCCCTTATTTTTTTTTCTTTTCAAAATTATTTTTTACTCTTTCAGTTTCTTTGATTTTTTCATGTACTTTTATAATAATTTTTCTATATCTATGAAAATTGCTGGTATTTTGATGAGAATTGTATTAAACCTACATCATTTTTGTTAGCATTGACATCTTTACTTGTGACTTTCAATCCATGAACATGGTATATCCATTTATAATTTTACATCTTTTTGGTTTTTTCAACAGTATGGTAAAGTTTTCAGCATACATGTTAAATTTACACTGAAGTATTACACTTTTTGAATGATAGGAAGTTGTATTTTATTTTTAATTTTATTGCCCAGATTTAATTGCTAGTTTATAGAAGTACAAATTGATTTAATTTTGTTTATGGTGTATCCTTGAATCTTGCTGAACTTACTTATGGTTCTTGGACTTGTTTTTTGTAGTTGCCTTTAATGTTTCACAAAATCAATTATAATATATACAAGTAAGACAGTATTTTTATCTTCTTAAGCTCAATACTTTTTATTTCCTTCTCTAGACATATTGTCTTAGCTAGAATTTAAATTGCTATGTTGAATTAGGAGTAGTGTGAACAAACATCTTTGACTTGTTCTCAATTTTAGGATGAAAACATTCAGAATTTTACCTTTAAGTATAATACTAACTGTTGGATTTTTTTGTAGATATTCTCAAGTTAAAAATGTTCTCCTTTATTCTGATTTTTCTGGGTGTTTTCATCATGAATGAAGGCTGAATTTCATCAAATGCTCTTTCTACATCAATTTATATAGTAATTAGATATTTCTTGTATAGCCTGTTAATATGGTGTAATATAGACTCCACTTGGAAATGGTTTGTATTTTTTTAAATATTGTATATATATATTTTTTTTACTGTTTTGTTAAAATTATTTGTGTCTGCATCTATGAGCTTTGTTGGTTTATAGCTCTTTCTTTTTTACTCATTGGTTTTGTTATTAGGATAATACTAGCTTTAAAAAATAAACTGTGAAGTGTTCTTACTTCTAAGTTCTAGAAGAGATTGTGTTAATTTTTTAAAACATTTGGTAGAGTTCTTTAGTGAAAACATCTGGGCAGGAAGATCTCTTTTCTAGGGAGCTTTAAACTGATAAATCCAATATTCTTGATAGGCATAGGTCTACTAAAATTATCTATTTTATTTTGGGTGAATTGTAGTTTTGTTTTTCAAGTACTTGGTCCATTCCATCTAAGTTGTCAAACTTACATGTATAGAGTTGCTCATAATATTTCCTAAATTAGCTTTTCAATGTCTACAGGGTCTGTGGTGGTATTTCCTGTTGTATTTTTTTTTTTATCACAAATTAGTAAGAGTAACAATATGAGCTCCCCACTTGGCTTTTGCTGGCATGGGTGGGAGTGGGCTTTTTTGTGTGTGTCTTGTGTTTGAGTAGAGGAGAGGAGTTATTGTCTAAGTTTTCTACATTATTCATCTGTTTCTTTCCTGGTCCTTTAACTATGGAGCAGAGTTCAGGAATACCTTATTTTCATCTGTCCATTGGTGCTCTGAGCTTCTGGCTTCTTCATCTCCAGATCTGCAGTACATGAGGCAAAAATAAAAAAAAATTAAAAATTTAAAAAATCCAAGAAACTTTATCACTGTGTCAGGAGTTCCAAGGTCTCTTGCAAGTCTACCTTTTTCTCTCCAATTTTCAGGTACTTACGTTTGTCTTATGTATAATTTCTTAAAAAGAAGTATTGAAAAAAATAAAGCTACTCATATTTCCAGAAGTGGAAGTGTCTATACATTGTTTTTTTTCCATCGGTGATGGCTTAAGTATCATTTACACCCAGTGTTTATAGTTTCCCTGACAATCCTTCTTCTGTCTAATGGCTTCTGATTACTTATCATTATTTACAGGTAACCTGTTACATCTTGGGGAAGCTAGGATGTGGAAGCTAAGATATTCTTCCACATCCTGGTAGAAGTTTTAACCAAGAGGGTTATTTTCACATCAATTCACATAAAATTTTCACATTTAGAAAAATAAAATAACAGTTTTTTATGGCTCATCTCACCATTTGTCATTGCAAATTTAAAATTAGAAACATTGCTAGGGTCACATTCTATCATATAAAATGATTTAACATAGAATGTATGTTTAAGTAGCCAGGGCTAGTTATTACTGTATTTCCCAGAGTGGAGTGTTCTTCCATAATGTTGAATCATGGAAGAAACATTCTAAGGGTGTGTTTTTTATTGTGATACTTTGAGGATAGGGCCGCCATACGATCTGGGCAGAAGTGATGTCAGCTGACAAACTGTTTTATGTGCGACTTCATAAATCAAGTGCAAGAATGCATGCTGCTCGTTCTGCTAGTATTTCGTGTTTATTATATAGCGTGTTACTACTCTACGGTAGACTGTCTTGAGTCGCCCACTACATCTTCCCTGCTTGCAGTCCACTCTGCAATTCTCTCCAAGGCTAAGTGTGTTTGCATATTTATTATCTAGTGCTCAACCACTCAGAAACAAAAACTACAATGTCCCATAGCCTGGCACCTGTGTGTATGGCAAAGGCAGAACCACAAGCTAGAAGCTATCATTGTTTATCTATTTTTATTCTTTTTGTCTTTCCTAATGGTGACTAAACCTAACGGAGTTTATTTTTATTTGTGAAACAAAGAACACACCAGGGAAGGTTCTAAATACTGGGGAAGGTGCCTAGCAGTATTTTTCTCAGTAGGAAATGTGCAACCTTTCTAAATTCTGACAGTAAAACTTTGGCACTAGTTTACGTAAACCACACGCAAAAGTCAGGAACAGAAGAGGTCATGCTAAAAATGGCGTTTTTATGTTGTGTAGCTTCTAATTTCAATCTCTAACCCAAGAGCAATACAGATGAATATAGCTGCAGGCAGGAAAGAGGAGACATCATTATGAGGTGGCAAAGAACAGGTGGTTATTTAACACTGGCAATCTCGAGAGGCATGGAGAATGGTTCAATCAAGCAAAGAGAGCCACACTAGAATGAAAGAGGGAGGGTATTTAACAACCCAGCCCCAGTGGCTACTGTTAGGTAAGCCTATACAGGGTCATGAAAACAATGGGATACAAAGCAATGCAGAGCTTATATAACGTGAAATCCACCAAAACCCAGTAGGAAACATTCAGCCTTCCGTCAGTAAAAACAGAGAGGTTCATGTTTCTCCTTCTTCTTTACCATCAATTTGAATTTTCCATCCAAACTTTGATTTCTAGCTGTAAGCATGGAGTTAAATGTCCGTCTGCCTCCAAGTAAACAATCGTGTGGCCACTTGACCTAGGTCACATTCAGTTACACAAAGTTCCGGAGTAACCTGAACGCACGTTCACGCTCACTTTCCATTGTAGAGGGCCACCCACAGTTTCTGTTCCCTCTATGATTGAAGGTCAACTATAATTGTGACATCTAAACTCAGTGATAGAGGGGTTGAGTGTGAATGACTACAGGAAGTTATCTTGACCGAGAGGATTGGGTGTGAGTATTGGAGGGTTTCTACTTTCCCCAAGTCTTCCCCTTGATCTTTTTTTTTTCTTTTTTTTTATAATTTATGATTTTAATTTGTGTTTACATAGATTCAAGTGTCCCAGCGAATATATCTTCCCCCACCCCCTTATTCCCCTGGGTCCCCCATACCCCCTCCTCCCAATGCCTGTCCCCCTTCCCTCCAGGATTTGCTGTCCTGTTCCTATAATGCTTTCCCTCTGGTCCCTTTGATCTCTCCTCTGCCTCAGTTCCGTTGCTCAGTTCACACTGTTCATTGGATTCCGCACATGAGTGAGGTCGTATGGTATATTTCTTAAAAAGCTGTGGTACATATGCACATTGGAATACTATGCGGCCGTGAGGAAGAAGGACATCTTACCTTTTGCAACAACATGGAGGGACCTGGAAACTATCATGCTAGGTGAAATAAGCCAGGCAGAGAAGAAAAAATATCATATTCCCCTAGATCTTTAAGAGTTGGATGTATGTGTGTGTTTGGAGGGACAGGGAAGGGAACAGAAATCTGGTTTAAGTAGGAAATAAGAGAGGAGGAAACAGTCTCTCCTGGAAAGGGATGGTTCAAAGCCTCCCCTACTACCGTGTTTATCCTGTGTGAGTCTGTCAACCGATTTTGGATCTATGGCTTTACAGTTTGTATCGAATTTGGAAATTCAGTCATTGTTTCTTCAAGTACTTTTTCTCCTCCTTCTTTCTACCTCTCCCCTAAAGGACATGAAATGTGGCTGGATATTGTCCTGTATGTCTCTGAGAATTCACTCATTTCTGTCTTTTTTTTTCAGTCTCCTTTATTTCGGATAATTTTGATTGCTGCATCTTCAAATCCACTATTTTTTTCTCTCTGCAGATTATAATCTTCCATTAAATCAATCCAGTGAAATTCTTATTTTAGATATTATATTTTTCTTCCCTGAAAAGCTTACTTTTTTGTTTATATATTATCTCTTTCTACTTTCAACACCTGAACATGGTGAAAATTGCTGTTCCAATGTTTTTGTCTCTATTGTATCATCTTTGACATTTTGAGATTTCTATTACCTGGCATTTTCCCTGTTTATGGGTCATAGTGTCTTGTTTCCTTACATATTAAGTGATATTTTAAAATTCTGGATATTATGAATGTTGCAATTTTTAATGCGTGCATTTTTGTGGTCTGTACGTTGTAGTATGAGTTAGCAGCTGATTAAGCTATTTGATTATTAGCTTGACCCTTTTGCAGTAGTAAACTTGGTTTTAACTTCCTTGGAGTGGGTCTTGAGTAGTTTGAATTCTAGGGATGGTTAAGCCCAATGGCAATGTTGTAAACTTCAGAGTTTTGGCTGGATTCTCTGTCTGACGAGCAAGGCCTTCTGGTCTGGATGGCAGAAGCTCAGTTCTCTCCCAGACTGGGTGTCCTTGGCACCTGCCTGGCTGTCCCCACTAGGCACGAGTAAGAATCCAGCTCATCCACCTCCCTCCTCCGGGCCACTGTCTGCCCGGTGCTGCCTGGCCCACGGCTGGCCCAGAACTTTGGTCCCGTGTATGGAAGCCCCAGCAGTGGGTACACACGACCTTGTGCCAGTTACTCTTTATGGAAGGAAGCAGAAGTCAGAGCTGAACCTTTGCCAACCTCTTTCTGATTATTGCTAAGGCATTCTGGATTGGCCCTCACGTTGGAGCCAGTTGAATCTAATAGTAGGCGCGACTTTCCTGGGGTCTCCACAGAGCGCTGGGGAGTTCCACACGGTTTCCCAGCCGGGCTGAAGGCAACCCAGACATCCCCCATCACCACGTGAGGCCTGACCTGGATCAACCCACAGCTCCCCGATACGTGCCCTTGGCTCCCTCCCCGGACCCCAATCTCTCTCTCTCTCCCATGCAGCAAAAACTCCAGGCTGTTCTGGGGTCACGGACCCCAAAGCACCGTGCTCAGTCACTTCCTGCAGAAAGCTGGGGAGGACTGGGGCTCACCCCACCTTTCCTCAGGGCTGGGTCCTTCCCTAAATGTGGTCCGAAATCTGAAGCCATCGTTGCCTGTCGTTTGTCTAGTTTTCTAGTTCTGCTCCACTCTGGGGCTTTGCCATTAGAGGTGACGTTTATCGAGTACTTCCTTCTTCTGCACTCTGCACAGGAAATAGGTATGAGTCTGAAGTAGTTTGGGTGGTGTTGGGCAAATAAGTTTGTAAAATTTGTGTCATTTGATATTGCTCACTTTTATTGGTAAAAATGACCCACGCCCAGGTGATACGGCTAATTACCTTCATGCTTGGGAAGGGGCGTGGTTATGCTAATATGTGCTGGAGGAGGGGTTGTGGAGGGGGGAGTTTTAAGAAGAAGAAAGAAGAAGGAGGAGCTAGGAGGCCATTTTGGCAGAAAGGAACCACGTTGTTGGAGAGGAGAGGCAGCCAAGATGGCGGAGTGCTGAAGGAGAAGCCAGTTTGTGCAGAGTTTGTGCAGACAGAAGGAGATGGGGAACAGAGGTGAATAAGGCTGGTGAACTAGAAACCTTTGATTCTAGGAAACTCGGATAAGTCAGTGGCTTTGGGAGCCCTGAATGGAAAGGGAAGTGTTTTCCTGCTGTGTGTATTTTTTGCCAGCCAGGTGCAAGCTAGGATTAAAGCTAATGGCCCACCAGTTCTTGTCTCCATTGTTTCACTACCGTCCGTCCGAATCCAGTGGGAGCCTGCACCTGCCCGAACCTGGCAGCTGTGATGGCCGTGGCCCCTGGACTTACAGGTGATACATCTGCTGTTACCCGGCTAGTCACCCTTTGAGCCAGGACTGAAGGGTGCGATGTCCGAACTCCTGAGCGAGCCCCGGTGTTTAGCCTCTATGAAACAGGAACCTGGAGCGGTCATGTAGGCAAGTGGCTTTAAACAGGACAAACGTCTTGCTTCCAGAACAACAAAGAAAATGATTTCACAATAACTCTGCAAACTGGAAAGCATTTTGGAAACACGGAGTGGTGATAACGGTGACTTGGGAAGGAGGCGTTGGAAGGGACAGTGTGCGTTTATTGGCGACACAGCCTGAGATATATTTGCATAGGGAGCGCTTATTGGAGACACAGCCTGAGATACATTTGCATAGGGAGCGCTTATTGGCGACACAGCCTGAGATACATTTGCATAGGGAGCGCTTATTGGCGACACAGCCTGAGATACATTTGCATAGGGAGAGACGCTTCTCACCTGGACCCCTGTCCAGCGCAGTCAGTCATCTCTTGCCCGTGGCTCATTGAGGACCTGGGGCTCTGTTGGCCCCGGGGGGAAAAAAGGAGAAAGGGAAACACAGACCGGGGCTCTCTGAAAGAGGGTGACAGCCCGCAGCGGGGTCAGCTCGTCTCTGCTTTAAATACATCACCGCCGTTCCCCGGGCGGTTCTTCTTCCTGCCTGGCAGCCCTCCGCGTTCCTGTAAATGACACTCCGCGTCCCTGACACAGGCGTTGTCCCTCTTGCCTCCCCCTCAAGTGTCGGACCCTCCCGCTTCCCTCCCGCTATTCGCTCAGGACAACTGCTCTCCTTCTCCTTAGGAAACAGAAGCTGCAGGAGGAGAGACAGTCTCTCTGCCCCGGAGTGAAGTGCTCTGCTTGTCTCCTTGTGACAATAGACGAACTGCTCGCTGCACATCAGACTGTTCTATTTTTGCCCTGGATTCCAACGCTTCTTGCTTTCTCCAGCACTTTTTTTTTTTTTTTTTGACAATGATCCCTTTCTTGCTTCTCTCTGAAATCATCATGAGCAAACAAACATGCTTTTCTTAAAGAAACAAATATGTAAATATGTAGACCCCTTTTGTACTGATAATCTGCCCCACGTCCTACACCCGTGCGTTCTCCGGGGCCACCGGGAGGGGGTGCTTACGGACCACTGCCCCCCACCTCCTCCCTTCTCCTTACCTGTCCTTCTGATGTCCAGCCCTCCCATTCCGTACACCTGTCCGGGCCAAAGGCACCGATAACCGCATCCACATGCATCCGATCAACTCCGTGCCATTTCCTAACGAGTCACTCTTTCTTTTTTTAATTTTTTAAATTTTATTTATTCATTTTAGAGAGGAGAGAGAGAGGGAGAGAGAAACAGAGAGAGAGAGGAGAGAGAGAAGGGGGAGGAGTTGGAAGCATCAACTCCCATATGTGCCTTGACCAGGCAAGCCCAGGGTTTCGAACCGGCGACCTCAGCATTTCCGGGTCAACGCTTTTACCCACTGCGCCACCACAGGTCAGGCGAGTCACTCTTTCTTGAAACATGTTATTCACAGGTCTGCTGCCCGAACACCAAAATCCTGGTTTTTCTTCTCTTTTCTGTTCCATCGATCTCCGTCACTAGATCGGTCAGGGCTTTTCCTGGCCTCGGAATGTTAAAGTGGCTTGGCGCATCTCCGTTCACACGGACATTCCACGTCCTGGGATGACGGTCAAGTTTACGTTTCCAGCTCACTCTCCACTGAGTCTCAAATTCCTCAACCCACGGTTCTCCTTTCGGATGTCTTACAGGTGTATCCAAAGTAACATGTCACAACAGAATTCTTCACTGGACGGTCCTCCGAATTGCCACCCCCATTATCCAGTCTCACGTCACTGACGTCTCTCTAACTGCAGGGGTTCGAAAGCTGGAAGTCTTGCAGCATTTGTTATTAAGTGTCAAGTGTTACCAGCTCTCTCTGCAACAGAGCCTGAACATGACCACGTCCTGCCATTCTCATCAGTGTCACTTTGCTGCAAGCCACCAAGAATTCTCAGTTGGTTATGGCTCCCCCTGCATCCACTTTGGATTTTCTAAAGCTTCTCCATGCTGAGCTTTGAGTGCAGTTCCATGATGGCTAAGAACACGTGTTTATCGAAGGCTGGCTTGAACCTGCAGCCACCAGCCCTGTGAATGTGCCTGTCTGGTTTATCCCAGCCCGTCCTCTAAGCACTGGCTACCTCTTCCAGCCCTGCCAACCCTGCCTCTCGAAAGGTCCCTCCTGCCCACTGGCACTGCTGGGAAGGTCCGCACCAGTCCGCTGCCTGCGTGCTCTGGCTCCCGGGTCAAAGCAGGTGTGTCAGGGGTGCACAGGCTGGTGGTCAAGAAGCCCGGATGGCAAGATTGTGAAAGTTTGGGGTTCTATCGAGGAAGGCAGACTCTGCCAACTGACCAGGCTCAGGTGGTAAAGAATTCCTTTAACAGCCGATGACCGGCCGGATGCCCGCCTGCCAGTAGGCGGCCAACGTGTCCCCTTAGAGACCAAGCTCATGTCCTAATTAAGTCAGAGATGGAAGAAGAGGGAGAAGGGCCTGAGAGAGTGCTGTCACTGGAGACGAGGGAGAAGAGAGATTCTTAAGAAGTATCAGAAACAATTATTTCCAATGCTATGGACACAATGAGCCATATAAAAAAAAAAGTGTCCACTGAATTCCGTTCTCCGCCCACCGATGACCTGGAAGACGTCTCGTCTCCCGAGCTCAGGGGGACACATAGGAGGTGACTTTCATTGATGACGCATCCCGGAGGAAAGAGCAGAGAAGGACGGTGACCAGAGGAGCAGGAGAGCCAGAGGAGGGTTCTTGTTCGACCACAGGAGCCGTCCGACCATGTTTATTCACCGTGGGGGGCGGGTGAGCGCCCATGGAGACAGGGGAGAGGTCCCGGGGAGAAGCTATTGGCATATCAATGTTTCCATCAGCTCCCAGAGGAATGACGAGTGGCCTATTTTAAACACATGGAAGATTAGCTGACAACGACGGGAGAAACCACCTCTTGTGCTGGAACTGGTAGAAAGGGAACAAACGAAGATGAATGTTTTTATGGAATCTAAATAGAGGCAGGGTTTTATCCATGATGGGGGAAAGAAATTCAGTGTAATTTTTATTTTACTTTTACTGCCTCTCTTCTGTCTCAGGCAGGAGACTGCTTTCTGCGCATTTCAGAATAGAGAGAAATAAGCGACTAAGAAACACGGGAAATGAGAGCAATTCGGTTTTAAGAAATCGCCAGAGAGCGAAGGCTCCGTGGTTCCAGGCTTTGTTTTCATCGTTGAGCGATCTTGTCACAGCCGTGGATGGGATGAAGTCTTTAAATAGATTCAAGGCTAGGATTCTGATAGGTATTATGTAACACTAGATAAGGGGTCCCTGGGGAAAAAAAATATTCATAGCAATGACTTAAGTGGTTGACTCTGTTATTGATTAGGAATGCTCAAGGCAGTATGGAACTGGGATTGTGTCAGAGGCCAAAGGGAGGGACAGGAAATGCCTGAGATGATGAAGACTATCTCCCAGCACCACTGCGGGGAGATGACCTCATGTAGGCTCGCATAGGTCCAAGACTGGAACGTTGACATGTGGGGGCTAAGACCAGAGAGACAGGAATTCTGGGCAAAGAGACAGTCAAGGATACGGTCACACAGGTAGGTGACTAAGGTTGAGTAACGTTTGACAATTTAGAAAGTTTGAGTTCTTTGGAGTTTTTTGTTTGTGTGTTTCAGTATAGAATGGTGCCCAAGGGGCAGAGTTCAAAGGGTTGAAGGGAACACGGGAAGTGAAAAGTTAGAACGTGAAGGAAATGCCAAGAGAAATACTGAAATGGGGGGGGGGGGGTGGAACATGGAAAACAGTGGCTGACAAGGGAGTGTATTTCCCTGGACCTCAGCGGGACACAGGGAGAGCATGTCAGGCTTAACCAGCTTCTGGATTCCAAAAAGAGGTTTGGCTGAAATAATGTCAATGTCCGTCCTAACTGACCCTCTGACAGTCTTTGGGAGTTGAAGGTCATGTCTCATTTTCTCAGAAAGAATCTTCAAGAGCATACGTGAAACTTTCAACCACTTCAGCAGCCACGAAAACTAAGGGCTTTTCATGACACGTTCCGCTGTCTTGGACAAAGAGTCCACCATGTGGGTGTGAGTATCTCTCAAGGAACCGGCGTGGCCTGAATTAGTCATGTCAGCTTCATTCTGGGAGATGTAGCAGCATTGGGAGACTTTGGGACACGATGTGTGGGTGAGAATGATTGCTTCCTTCCTTCCCTGTGGCCCCCATGGCCCTCTCCAGACATGGCACTGAGCGCTACTTACCCACCCTGGTGCAATTGTAACCATCTTGCTTGTCATCGTTGCTCGAGATTTTGCCGATCAGTGACAACTTAAGATCTGATAACCTTGACTCTCGGAAATAAAATTTCTAGAACTTCTAAAATTTCCTTGCATAATAAAGGTTGGTAGTGATGGTTTTATTATTTATATATTGAATATTCCAAAAATATTAGATAAATATCCATCAGGTTCTATTTGTTTAAAGTCAGAAATACTGTCAATACATTAAAATGTATTCTTGAAATATAACCAGACATTACTTTCCCAAGGATTTGTTATTTATAATTTGATTTTTTCCCCTGTGAAACCTAATGTTCTTAAAATTAATATATATGTATATATTATTATTAATATATATGTATATATTAATATATATATGTATATATATATGGGCAGAATGTAATTTAATGTACACTAATTTACTCGTTCAGTACGGATTTTGCAGTGAAGTAATATTTCAATAAAATCTGTGCCTGAAGAAGGAATTTGGCATATGAATAAGCAGATGAGAGAGATATTATTATGTCACCCAAGTGGGCTATTTTCCTTCCAACATGCAAGTTATCTAAATATTCAGAGACTGAAAAATGAAGTTGCACTGGCTTCTGCTACAGAGCTAAGTGTCTATGATTTGGACATCATCGAGAGAGAGATGACAGAAGGACTCATAAGTCCACTTATGGCCTTACGGGTATGCCTGAGTGTTTTCACTGCCCTGGGTGAGGCAAGGGTCCTAGTGCACTCAGGCTGCTATGGCAAAATATCGCAGCCCGGGAGGCTTAGAAGCAAGAGAACTTTGTTTCTCATGGTCTGGAGGCTGGGAGTCCAAGATCCAGTTGCCAGCATAGTCCGGTGAGGTCTTTCTTCTTCTTCATCTTCTTCTTCTTCTTCTTCTTCTTCTTCTTCTTCTTCTTCTTCTTCTTCCTTCTTCCTTCTTCCTTCTTCCTTCTTCTTCCTTCTTCTTCCTTCTTCTTCCTCCTTCTTCCTCCTTCTTCCTCCTCCTTCTTCCTCCTTCTTCCTCCTTCTTCTTCCTCCTTCTTCTTCCTCCTTCTTCTTCCTCCTTCTTCTTCCTCCTTCTTCCTTCTTCTTCTCCTCCTTCTCCTCCTTCTCCTTCTTCTTCTTCTTCTTTCTTCTTATTTTTCTGAAGTGAGAAGCAGGGAGGCAGACAGACTCCCACATGGGCCTGACCGGGATCCACTCGGCATGCCCACCAGGGGGCGATGCTCTGCCCATCTGGAGTGTCGCTCTGTTGCAACCAGAGCCATTCTAGCACCTGAGGCAGAGGCCATGGAGCCATCCTCAGCGCCCCAGCCAACTTTGCTCCAATGGAGCCTTGGCTGCCAGAAGAGAGAGAGAGAAAAAGGAGAAAAGGAAGGGTGGAGAAGCAAATGGGTGCTTCTCCTGTATGCCCAGGCCAGAAATTGAACCTAAAACTTCCACATGCCAGGCCGATGCTCTACCACTGAGCTAGCCAGCCAGGGCTGAGTGAGAGGCCTCTTCTGGACTGAAGACTTCTCCTTGTATCCTCACATGTGGAAGAAGCGTGTTCACCCTCCTGAGGCCCCTTTTCTAAGGCATTGATCTCATTCATAGGGGGTGGTACTTTCATGACCTAAGCTCCTCCCAAAGACCCCACCTCTTAATACCATCACACTGGGATTAAAGTTTCAACACATAAATTTGAGGAAGACACACACGTTCAGATCACTGTTCACAGTTGAGGAGGGCCACCCCGTATGCGGGGATCATAAGAATTTGACCGAGCTAAGAACAGACTGATAATAAGCCATAGAATGATTCACTGCCTGGTTTCAGTAGACCTTGCAACCAGACTGTAAGCACTCGGGGGAAAGGCCTGGGTCTTGAAGATATTCAGTTCCTGAACAGGAGTGGACAGTTTCCCAGGTGTTCCTTGGTGCCACCTGAGCCAGATGCTGGCAGGAGTGGGAAGAAGGGATGTGTCAGAGGCTGCAGTCGCGATCCGAGTATTGAGATGGACAAGTCACTTGCAGGCTCCCGAGTCCTCTGACCAAACAACACAGCTCTGATGTGCTGGTGACTCCAGCTTCCTCCTCTGTAACGGGGGGGTCAAGTGCTGTCTGCCTGACGGACAGGGGTTTACAGGTGATCATCTTTCCACGTTCTCAGCTCTCGGTTAACGGCCACAATTGTTCGTGTGTGCGTGCGTGGCACAGTTTGGCAAATAAAATGCACTGAGATATGGAAAATGACTCAGGAAACATTAGCTGGAGGCCTCATCAGTCTCCTTTTCTCAAGAGGGGTCATTGTCATGACTAACACCCCCATACCACCTTCTGAAGATGGGTTAGAAGTGTAGGTCTCTCGTAATGATTACAAGGTGGCCAATTCATATCTCCCTGTCCCTCCGGAGGACGCTGGGTCATTTAATGCAGAATACTGAACTTGCAACAGAAAACGGGTGCTGCAGTACATTAGTGCCAACATTTTAAAGGAAACTGAGTCCCACGCCATACTGGATTGTTTTTATATTTGGGAGTGACTCGGGACCTATGCCACAAAATAAAGAAACAAATAAAAAATAAAAAAAAACGATGTTTAACCAATGTTCAAGAACATTCCCCCCAGAAGGAGTTCATTCTTTTCATTTAACCCGAGCTCGTTCCAATGGCCTTTCCCGGGGGCTGCCAGGCAGGCGGTGTCCACAGGTGATGCCCGCTCGTGGTGCCGCCCTCGGGGTGAAGAGAGCGAGGGCAAGGCCAGGATCAGAACGGAGGCGGCAGCTCCCTTCCGGCTTCTGCCCAAGCCTTGTGACAACGCCCACCATCGTCACCTCGCTTTCCTGGACCTTGGTTAACTCACCTGGAAAACAAAATGTTAGAATCCCCGACCCCGGCTGTGTCCCTCGGAGCTCCCACACTGCGCGAACTGCCTTTCAGATGAAGACGAGGACGCGGGCAAAGACGTAGCGTTTACCCTGTAACCTCATTCTATTTTTTCTTCTTGAGAGAAGAAGACAGGCGATATCTATGGTTGGGGCACGCACCCCAATTATTTCAGGTGCTCCGGGGACACCGACGTGAGTGACAGGGGCTGTGGGGATCACAGTGTGTGGCCAGTGCTCCGGGGACACCGACGTGAGTGACAGGGGCTGTGGGGAGAACAGTGTGTGACCGGTGATCCGGGGACACCGACGTGAGTGACAGGGGCTGTGGGGAGGACAGTGTGTGGCCGGTGCTCCGGGGACACCGACGTGAGTGACAGGGGCTGTGGGGAGGACAGTGTGTGGCCGGTGCTCCGGGGACACCGACGTGAGTGACAGGGGCTGTGGGGAGGACAGTGTGTGGCCGGTGCTCCGGGGACACCGACGTGAGTGACAGGGGCTGTGGGGAGGACAGTGTGTGGCCGGTGCTCCGGGGACACCGACGTGAGTGACAGGGGCTGTGGGGAGAACAGTGTGTGGCCGGTGCTCCGGGGACACCGACGTGAGTGACAGGGGCTGTGGGGAGGACAGTGTGTGGTTGGTGCTCCGGGGACACCGACGTGAGTGACAGGGGCTGTGGGGATAATAGTGTGTGACCGGTGCTCCGGGGACACCGACGCGAGTGACAGGGGCTGTGGGGAGAATAGTGTGTGACCGGTGCTCCGGGGACACCGACGTGAGTGACAGGGGCTGTGGGGATAATAGTGTGTGGCCGGTGCTCCGGGGACACCGACGTGAGTGACAGGGGCTGTGGGGAGGACAGTGTGTGGCCGGTGCTCCGGGGACACCGACGTGAGTGACAGGGGCTGTGGGGAGGACAGTGTGTGGCCGGTGCTCCGGGGACACTGACGTGAGTGACAGGGGCTGGGGGATCACAGTGTGTGGTCAGTGCTCCGGGGACACCGACATGAGTGACAGGGGCTGTGGGGAGGACAGTGTGCGGTTGGTGCTCCGGGGACACCGACGTGAGTGACAGGGGCTGTGGGGAGAACAGTGTGTGGCCGGTGCTCCGGGGACACCGACGTGAGTGACAGGGACTGTGGGGAGGACAGTGTGTGGCCGGTGCTCCGGGGACACCGACGTGAGTGACAGGGACTGTGGGGAGGACAGTGTGTGGCCGGTGCTCCGGGGACACCGACGTGAGTGACAGGGGCTGTGGGGAGGACAGTGTGTGGCCGGTGCTCCGGGGACACTGACGTGAGTGACAGGGGCTGTGGGGATAATAGTGTGTGACCGGTGCTCCGGGGACACTGACGTGAGTGACAGGGGCTGTGGGGATAATAGTGTGTGACCGGTGCTCCGGGGACACTGACGTGAGTGACAGGGGCTGTGGGGATCACAGTGTGTGGCCGGTGCTCCGGGGACACCGACGTGAGTGACAGGGGCTGTGGGGAGGACAGTGTGTGGCTGGTGCTCCGGGGACACCGACATGAGTGACAGGGGCTGTGGGGATCACAGTGTGTGGCCGGTGCTCCGGGGACACCGACGTGAGTGACAGGGGCTGTGGGGAGGACAGTGTGTGGCTGGTGCTCCGGGGACTCCGACGTGAGTGACAGGGACTGTGGGGAGGACAGTGTGTGGCCGGTGCTCCGGGGACTCCGACGTGAGTGACAGGGGCTGTGGGGAGGACAGTGTGTGGCCGGTGCTCCGGGGACACCGACGTGAGTGACAGGGGCTGTGGGGAGGACAGTGTGTGACCGGTGCTCCAGGGACACCGACGTGAGTGACAGGGGCTGTGGGGAGAACAGTGTGTGGCCGGTGCTCCGGGGACACCGACGTGAGTGACAGGGGCTGTGGGGAGGACAGTGTGTGGCCGGTGCTCCGGGGACACCGACGTGAGTGACAGGGGCTGTGGGGAGGACAGTGTGTGACCGGTGCTCCGGGGACACCGATGTGAGTGACAGGGGCTGTGGGGAGAACAGTGTGTGGCCGGTGCTCCGGGGACACCGACGTGAGTGACAGGGGCTGTGGGGAGGACAGTGTGTGGCTGGTGCTCCGGGGACACCGACGTGAGTGACAGGGGCTGTGGGGATCACAGTGTGTGGCCGGTGCTCCGGGGACACCGACGTGAGTGACAGGGGCTGTGGGGAGGACAGTGTGTGGCCGGTGCTCCGGGGACACTGATATGAGTGACAGGGGCTGTGGGGAGAACAGTGTGTGGCCGGTGCTCCGGGGACACTGACGTGAGTGACAGGGGCTGTGGGGATCACAGTGTGTGGCCGGTGCTCCGGGGACACTGATATGAGTGACAGGGGCTGTGGGGAGAACAGTGTGCGGCCAACCTTTCCAGCTGCGTGTTTCCGGACTGGCACGTGGCCCCCGGTGTGCGTAGAGGGACAGGCACACCTCCAGAGTCTGAGCACGTGCCTTCCACACCAGAGGGCTCTCCGTGGAGCATCTGCATTCAAAGAAAATATAAAAGAGGGAAAAGTTATGTTCCATTTAATCAATAAAAATTTTTCTAGCAAAACATTCTACCAAGCCTGAAATATCATCCGCACAGGAAAAGAAAAAAAAAATTAACTCGAGTGAAAACCTTATTATTTGTCCTTCTTATTGAATTGATTGGGGTGATGCTGGTTAATAAAATTATACAGACTTCAGGTGCACAATGCTACGACACCAATCCCCCCCACCCCCGCCAAGTCTAGCCTCTGTCCATCTCTCTCTGTAATCTATGCATTTCCTGGCATCTCGCTACAGTCTGTAATTTTACTGCACTTTCTTTCTGTGACTTGTTCAACCCCATTTATTCTCATTTTCTCCTGGTTATCATGTTAAATTACAGCTGATCTTCCCCAATCTTATCTTTACTTCCCTGGAGAGAGGGAGCTATACGATAGAGCCTTTGTATTCGGAGACAGAGCTCAGCTATTATGACTAGAATAAGAACCTGCTTTTTTTTCTTTTTCTATTATAATAGGTAGTGTTTTCCAAGCCATCATCTTTCTTTTAGGAGTATGACAGGTGGGAATTGAGAGCTCCAGAGAATCGAGAGTCGTATTGATAACAAGCGTACATAAATGTATCTTATATTTGATTAAAAGAAAATAATTAAAATATTTTGCTCGGATAGAACCAACAAAGAAATACTAACATTATCTTCATGAACAGTTCCTGCTGAGTGACAGAAGCCATGCTATGAGCGTTGGGACATCTTTTTATTCCATCTCCAACCATTCTCAAAATCCTTCCGCCTTGTGTGAGATTAGCATTTAGACTCCCATTATTTGAGATGAGGACATTGAGATGTATATGGATTTAAAAAAAAAGAAATTACCCAAAGTCTCAAAGATACTGAGCATCAAGGTCAGGATCTGAGTGCAGGTTGAAGGGGACTGCAGGTCTGTGGTCTTAGGTTCGTATAATCTTTTCACACCAGAGCGAAGAGAACCAGGGTGAATGAGAACAGACAAGAACGGTTTAAACGCAGTAATGATTTTTGGGATATCTGCACAGTGACATCCCTTCAACTGCAAGATATCAGAACTTGTCGTTCTCAGAAATGTTTCTTTTTTTTTCAATGAATGAGTAATTAGGGGCAGGCGAGAACTAACTAGACACCTGCTGTTTAAGGCAGGCAGCTAGAGATGAAACAGAGGAGTCAGCGCGACAGTGTCCACCCTCAGGGGAACATGGTTCCTCTTCAGTAACTAGGATCTGACCGTCGAGAGAAGCAGCAGAAGAAAGGCAGACAGAACACTCAGCAGCCAGAGAGGAACAGCGGCCGCATTCTGACAAAGGGTGGGAGGGTTCATGAAGGAGAGGACATTCGAGCTGAGCCTGGGAGCTTATAGTCAAAGGCCTTCCGTCTTAGTTAATTTGATGCCTTGGTTATTATTCTTCCGTGTGAGCCCTTCCAGCCTAAAGAGACAGAGAATATTAGAGAGACACTCTCTTGTAAGGGTGACCTAAGTCCACGTCCTTACTAGCCAGACAGCCTCTGACTTCCTGTAGGACTTTTTCACCTTGTTTGTCCAAGCTGCAGAGTGGGAATAATAAACTGCTCATCTTGCAGTGTGGAAGGGTCCCCTAAACGCTCACCCCCCTGCGTTGGTAAAGCAACCGTTCTGCAAGCTAGTCTGGGCATCCGGCTCCGAATGTCAAAATGGAGACCAGGTTTAGCGATTTTAAAATACTGAGTTTCAAGTCTTGACACAATAATATATATTGGAGGAATAAATGGATGCACGAGTTTATCATCTTTCAGCTGATGATTTAGGTAATGTTTCCAGGACATAGTTGTGACCATAAACCTGATTTCTCAGGGCCACACTGTTCTAATATGATACTTATAGAATGGATAAAGCATCAATCTAGAACACTGAAGTTGCTGGTTTGAAACCATGGGCTTGCCTGGTCAAAGCACATATGCGAGTTGATGCTTCCTGCTCTGCTCCTCTCCTCTTCTCTCTCTCTCTCTCTCTCTTTCTCTCTCCTCTCTAAAATAAATAAATAAATCTTTAAAAAAAAAACAACTGAAAGATACCAAGTCTGGACTTACTTATTTGCAATGATAATAAATAATGAATTTTACCCACAATCATGAAGCCTCTAAGATTTTAAGGGAGGAAATCAGTAAAAATTGTGGACAGCTCAATCTGAAAGATTTTTAGAGATGAGATCTTAGATAGCAATAAAGAATACACCTTCTTCTCAGAATTAGAGGGAAGTATTTCAATAGAAATCAAGTAGAGGTAGGGTGTGTTCACTGGAATGATAAATTTCAGAAAGAAAAATTTAAAGAACCAAAAAAAATCTAGCTTTTGACAGAATAACAAAAATTAGTTGATTAAAGGGATATCACAAAGATATAGTAATGAGTGCATTAAGAGATGCTCAATACTAATAGATCTCAGGGAAATGTAGGTCAAAACCACAATGAGATGCCACTTCACACCCACTTTGAGAACTATAATCAAAAAGATATTTAATGAGAAGTGTTGGCAAGCATGTGGAAAAGTTCAAAGACAGATATTGGAGTGGTATAAGGGAATGCAAAATGGTGATGTTTCTTTGGAAAGCAGTCTTGGCAAATCCTCAGAGAGGTAAACATATAAAGTTATCATGTGACTTAGCCCTTGACACCTTAGTGCATAACCAAGGGAGATGAAATGTGTGTCTATACAAAACTTGCAATGATAGCCCTGCCCAGGTAGCTCAGATGGTTAGAATATCATCTCAATATGCCAAGGTTGCAGGTTCAATCCCTGGTCAGGGCACATATAAGAATCAACCAATGAATGCATAAATAAGTGGGAAAAACAAATCTCTCTTTCTCTCTCTTTCCATTCCTCTATCTCTAAAATCAATCAATCAACAACAACAACAAAAAGCACTTGCAATAACCGTACAAAGCAGCATTATTTACAACGTTCTCAAAGTGTTATATCAGCTGGTAAATGGATAAATAAAATGTGGCCCACCTGTACCAGAGAGTGTTATTGGGCAGCAAGAAGGAATGAGTGACCGGCCCGTGCTACTACACGAATGAGCTTCAAAAGGAAAGTGCTGTGTGAGATAAACCAGTTGCAAGCCATCGCACACGACATGAGTCCCTTTGTACGAAGTGTCCAACCTTAGCAAATCTGTGGAGACAGAGTAGCTAGTGGCTGCCTAAGGCTGGGCGGCCTGGAGGGGAATGGAGAGTGACTGCTAACAGGCACAATGTTTCTTTATGAGGGAGGAAGAGATACTCTAAAATCCACAGAGGCGATGACTGCAGCAGTCCCTGACTGTATTAAACAAACACTGCATTGCACACTTCAAATAGGTGACCCCAGGGCATGAGAAGCAGGTCAGCTGTATCTTCATAAAACAAATGCTATGAAAAAGGAAGAATGCCACAGACATTATGAATTTAGAATTTTAACAAAACATTTGATGGCACCATAATCATTTTTGTGAAATTATCCCAGTGGGCACCTGCAGTACAAATAAAATCACTTGCATTGAGACTGTCACAGTGAAGCATACCCCCCCCCCCTTTCTGGTACGTATGAACAGTAAATAGGTCGAGGATGAGACGTCGCAGAGTATCACTGAACTGGGCGTGGGAGTCTGCCTCCAGTACCTCCATCTCTGGAAGAAGATAAGATGGCTCTGAAGGTATGTGAGGAAAGATTACACATTTCCATGTAAAATGGGAAGGGGAGTGAGAGACAGGAATGAAAATTGACATCTAAGCAAACATGGAATTTAATAAGTGGTTGAAACCCCCTAAATTTCAAGAATATATATACTTTTGTGTCCCTAAAGTTAGATGATTCTTCTTCTTCTTCTTCTTCTTCTTCTTCTTCTTCTTCTTCCTCCTCCTCCTCCTTCTCCTCTTCCTCCTCCTCCTTCTCCTCCTCCTTCTCCTCTTCCTCCTTCTTCTCTTCTTCCTCTTCTTCTTCTTTTTCCTCTTCTTCCTCTTCCTCCTCCTCTTCCTCTTCCTCCTCCTCCTCCTCCTCCACTTCCTCCTCCTCCTTCTTCTCTTCTTCCTCCTCTTCTTCCTCTTCCTCCTCCTCCTTCTTCTCTTCTTCCTCTTCTTCTTCTTCCTCCTCTTCTTCCTCTTCCTCCTCCTCCTCCTCTTTCTCTTCCTCTTCCTCCTCCTCCTCCTCCTCCTTCTCCTCCTCCTTCTCCTCTTCCTCCTCCTTCTCTTCTTCCTCTTCTTCTTCTTTTTCCTCTTCTTCCTCTTCCTCCTCCTCTTCTTCTTCCTATTCCTCTTCCTCTTCCTCTTCCTCTCCTTCTCCTTCTCCTCCTACTCCTTCTCTTCTTCTTCTTCTTTTTCCTCTTCTTCCTCTTCCTCTTCCTCCTCCTCTTCCTGTTCCTCTTCCTCTCCTCCTCCTCCTTCTTCTCTTCTTCCTCTTCTTCTTCTTTTTCCTCTTCTTCCTCTTCCTCCTCCTACTCCTCTTCCTCTTCCTCTTCCTCTCCTCCTCCTCCTCCTCCTTCTTCCATGCGACAACCCTGATGCTTTTATCTAAAAAAAAAAAATCTACATCCCGTAATAGACCAATTCTTAAAGAATTCCTCGAATGGAAACTGGAATGTTGATCCGAAATGGAGTGGATAACTGGAATGTTATCGGCTGTAGTAGCAGGACCGAAAAAGAGGAATTCAAAATAACGAATCAGAACAGAGAGAGCTGGAGGACGCTGAGTGTGAACACCATGGTTAGGTCATTACTTAGAGATGCTAGGATGGCCTTATAAATAAGTAAAGGTAGAAGCACAACCAGAGAGGGAAGGCTCATTTAGTCGTGTATTGAGGTATTAGACGGAGGACCAGAGGGGAGAAAGGGAAGATTCCCATGGAAACAAGGAGATATATCAGCAAAGCCCAACAGAAAGTCTCCGGTAGGGTTTTATCTCAGTTTTCAGCAGAAAAGGGCCACTGAGCTGTCACCTTTTTTGAAGAGGTTTCATATATATATATATATATATATATATATATATATATATATATATATATATATATATATATATATATATCATCAAAAATCTTCAGCTACAGAGAAGAAACATTTCATGGCTGTGGCTATAAGATGGTATTCTGAACTGAGAAAGAAGCAAGCATAGGTCAAAGATAAACGTCCCGAAACTGGGACGAAAGAGACCAGCAGACAAGACTCTGGCTCCTGTCTCCCTCGCCTTAGGACCGCGGTGACTCGGGATCGGGGCTGTGCTGGAGCTGTCAACTGAGAGCCCGGCCATTGCCTTTTCTCTCTTTTTTTTTTTTTCCCCTCCAAAGCTAATTGTTCCCTCTCCTCAATCCAAGGGAGACAGTCAGAAACGCGGGAGTAAATGAGGGAGCCAAAATAGCTCGTAATTGCTACTCTTGAAACAATGCACTCTCAGAGAGAGACATCCCGGGAGTTAATTCCACGCCGAGGAAAGGCTGGATGTCGCTGGTGGCCCTGCGCGGCAGCCATGATTGCCTCTCTGCCAAGAGGGCCCGGGCACGAGGTGATGATTGCGGGGAAGACGACGGGAAGTCGGCGGCTTTCGCTGGAAAGAAGCAGAAGTAACATTCGCCGGTTGCCTGCTGTCAGCCTCAGACCTAAAGGCGTTCTGATCCGCCGTGATGATATCTTCCCCTTCCCCCACTTGTTACCATTTCATTTTGACATTTAAAAATGTATGCGGTAAGAGAATGTTTCACATAGCATTTCTGTACGAGTGCAATGGGGAAAGAAAGTTTGGTAGGGTTTTGAATTCTCTACAGTGTATTCTTTCAAAGCTATGTTGAAGTCAGATATATATACTTGGAGAAGCTGAAGCCTCCGTGAATTGGGCGACAGTCAGGTAACTAACTTTGCCAACGTTCAACAGTGGAGTCGATGATATTTCACACTAGCTCCCTGGGCATTCTTCGCTGGGCTGCATAAGAATTAGCCCAGTTTGGTAAAAGGGCTCTAACTAGAGGCCAGGAGAGATCTGATGTTGTGACCTGGAGGAGAAGGAAAATCTCAGGGTTCCAAGTTTCTCTTCTGTCAAACTAGAGCCTTAGATCGATGCTCTAACGCTGCCTTTAGTTCTAACAACCTCTGATTCCAGATTAGTATAAGAAAGGCAGAGAGACCAGTGAAAATTTCTTTTCTTTTTTTTATTTGGGAAATAATATCCATTCATATCGAGTACCAAAGCCCTAATTTAGCACAAGACCGACCATTTGTGACTTTTTGAAGTGACTTAAGTATTTTGTTTTCCGATCTCTAGTTCAGGTCGAGGTGAGGGTTCTGTGGCTTTGTTTGATCTGTGACAGACGCCTCCCTAACACCCTGAGCTCTCACGGGGACATGAGAAGAAGGGAAAGGGTGCCAGGTGTAGAATGCAATGCCAACATGTCTGCCTCTGTTTTGATCTCTTTGAGATGCTTGCTGGATTTCTGCCTTCTACCTGCTTCTGAAAGTACCACCCAATGAGCGCCAAGTGGCCACATCTTGAGGGTACAGAGATGAACAAGTTGACGTTTGGAGACCTTAGGGCTCAGAATGTTCTTGGGTGGACAGAACTCGGGCCAGTAATGATCTTCACCGCGGAGGGGACCTACAGCAGTTGCACTGGATGAGGCTAAACTCCCAGGAAGAGTTTACTCAAGACGGCCGCAGGAGAGGAGAGGAGAGGAGAGGGCTCAATCTCAGCGGCACGGACAAAAGGCGCGAAGTTTTCAAAGCGGCATGGGCTAGTGGACAAGAAGGACGGCCACTGGGGGGAGGTTGGTCAATGTGATGAGACCACCTGAGTTTTCAAATTGTTGCTTCTTTTTTATTTACTTTAATTTTTAATTGACATATAGTTGGCTTGTTACCGAACGCAGGTGCAGCTGTTTGTCGTGACACGAAAAGCCAGTATCCGTGACTCAGGTGCTGGTGAGAAGGAAAGAGGTTTATGTAAGCGCCAGCCACCTGAGGAGATGGCGGGGACTCCTGTCCTCACAAACCCAGCTTCACAGCTCAGCTGCCTTAGCCAGATGACACAGGGGTTCGGGGGTGTCTGCAGGGGGAGACTCCCAGAGGGAGAGCAGCTGGCGGTTTCTCTCGAGAAAGGGGCTCCTTCATGGCTGGCTGGACTTCTGCGGTCTTCTTGGTCTTGGAACTGGAACCGAAGTTAATAAGTAGCTTGTAAACTCGAGTCATTGTTCTTTCTGATGTTAACTCTTGATGTGAGTCAACCAGATGTCTGTGACTCATCCCCAGCCTTCACATTCCTCATTCCGGGAGGGAAACAGGCCATTGTGATAACAAGAACTCAGCCAGAGGTGAAAGCATAGAATTCATTGTGTACTTTTGATTTGTTACAAAGTACATAACTCTGATTACTAGAATGGGAACATTAAATCATAGTTATAGTCAAGTAACAAGCTGGGTTTAATATTTATTAAGATTCACATGGGTGGCTTTACAGAAATACTTTCACAAATTTACTTTATTAGTATATTCGTACGTTAGTTCTATTCTGGGGCTGGTCGGAATAATATAATAATATAATATAATAATAATAATAAAATAATAACATCAGCGACAGAGCATATTTATTCCCTGTTACGGGCCTACAACCTTATGTGCATTTCAGGTGTATAACAAACATAGTTTGACAACACTTATGCACCTTACAAAGCAATCCCCGTGATAAATCTAGTAACCACCCATCACCATACAAAGTTATCGTATTGACTAGTTTCCCCATGTGGTGCATTACACCTCCGTGACTTATTTACTGTATATGTGACATTAAAAAAACCACATGAAGAAACTAAACACAAACAGGCCCACTGACAGAACAACCCAAAGGTTTCCAGAGGAGCCGGGGGTGATGGGTTGGGCCAAAAAAGACGAAGGAGAATAAGAGACAGAAACTTCCAATTATGAAGTAACCAACATAATTGGCGTGTACGGGAGTCGGGCTTCCACCCGCCCACAGAGACTGGCTGGCAGAGGGGCTCGCCTCTGATGACCACGTTTCAAAAAGGATGACCTGAACTCAGGTCTTTGAGAAAGACAATATTGGGTTGTAAAACTAGCAAGAGGCTGAGGGAAAAGGTACGTCTCCAAGGGGCGGGAAGAAAAGGAGTTCAGAGTTGTAAGTTGCCCCAAGTACTGCTTTAAGAAGAGGGAGGGGCCCTGGCCGGTTGGCTCAGTGGTAGAGCGTCGGCCTGGCTTGTGGGGGACCCGGGTTCGATTCCCGGCCAGGACACACAGGAGAAGCACCCATCTGCTTCTCCACCCCTCCCCCTCTCCTTCCTCTCTGTCTCTCTCTTCCCCGCCCGCAGCCAAGGCTCCATTGGAGCAAAGATGGCCCGGGTGCTGGGGATGGCTCCTTGGCCTCTGCCCCAGGTGCTAGAGTGGCTCTGGTCGCAACAGAGCGACGCCCCGGAGGGGCAGAGCATCGCCCCCTGGTGGGCAGAGCGTAGCCCCTGGTGGGCGTGCCGGGTGGATCCCGGTCAGGCGCATGCGGGAGTCTGTCTGACTGTCTCTCCCCGTTTCTAGCTTCAGAAAAATACAAAAAAAAAAAAAAAAAAAAAAGAAAAAGAAAAGAAGAGGGAGGGAGGCTGAGCCTGTCGTCGGAGAGACTTGACCCTTCCGCCGTGGACGCCAGCCGAGGGGAACGGGAAGGACGGTTGAGACAGAGGGTGCTCAGAGAACAGGGAGCAGGAAGCGGTTCATTTGCTGAGATAAGTGCAAATCGGGTCTGTAGAGACAGATCGAGATAATGAATTATCTGTCCCCCACAGCTTACCTCTGCTTCGTCGTTAAGATATAATCGGAGTTTTAATGGGCAATTTCTGATGAATAATAGGAAAAGAAATTGTTGTGACTTAGGAAGCCCTTGATTCATGGTTGTGTAAGGTGGCTGCCTGATTAGAATTAAATGCACTTCTTTGGTCCTTTCCCCATCTCTGCAGAGCCTACTTAACGGTAGTAATGACTGTGAACTCGGCATACAGGGTCTGGGTCTTCCCGGGGCCGGTTGAGGAAGGTGGTCAGTGATGGTGGGAAAATAGCCAGGACAGGGTCACTCTCTGGGCGGGAGAAAGGAGAACACAGGTAGCCCTCCCGTAAGTAGGGATCCCTATGGACCCAGGGGGTTGTTTTCTTTGTATTTATTTTTACTTTTGTTTTTCTACAGTTTGACTGAGGGGTCAGTGAGTCAGGTATTTAAAAAGCTTGGTTAAAAATGCTGCCTTACTCTTAATTTCTCAACGGCAGCGGCCATTTCAAAGATAGCCATCCATGGCGATATACACATTTACACACTCGTTTATCTGAGATTAATATCTAAGCACATGCTTCTCACGTTTCTTGTCCATTTTTAAAGCACTTAACCCTCATAATACTAACTTCACAACTGTCAATGAAAAGCAAAGAGCCCGCTAGCAAAACCTACAGTAATTTATGTCGGGAAAATTGCACCGAACATTCCACAGGACGATTTCCCTTCCAACCATAAACAATGTTTTACAGCCCCCTCTCCATGTGGGTTGTAACAAAGCTTTAATTTTGGATTCAAAAAATGGTTCTGAAAAAGTCTCTTTGTGAATTTAAATCACTCTGCAGACTTTTAAAACATATTCTCTGGATTGGTGATGTCTTTTTTTTTTTTATGACTTATGAAAACACATACAAAAATTACATACCAGTTAATAAATCAAAAGTCTAAAAGTAAGACAAAATTTCAGAAATGTGAAGGCACAGGCACCAGGTGCACGAGCAGGACTTGGAAATAGAGATGGAGAGAGAGAGAGGGAGGGGGCAATTAGGAATAATTTGGGGAGAGGACCATGAGACACCCTGGTCCTTCTCTCCTCTCTGACCCCGTACAATGTCACGGGGCTAAGCCTCACTGTGGCAGGACACAGCCTCTGTCCTTCACTCACCTGCACACATCATCACCCATGCCCACGTGTTAAGGCACCTCACGCACCAAATATAGAGTAGACAAGAAAGACCAACAGGACAAGAAGTAAAGAAAGTGGGAGTAACAAAGAAAAACAGATCTAACTTGGTGGCAGTTAGGTTAAGACACATAATGAAGCAGTGAACTAAGGGGCTGTTATACCTTTAGGACTTCAACATTGAAAATAGCCCAGAAGAACATCAAATTGGCCAGAGAGACCAGTGACACCCCTTGATAGCTTTGGAAGGGTTGACTCCCATGGAATTTGAAGTTAAGGGCCCTGGCCGGTTGGCTTAGTGGTAGAGCGTCAGCCTGGCGTGCAGAAGTCCCGGGTTCGATTCCTGGCCAGGGCACACAGGAGAGGCGCCCATCTGCTTCTCCACCCCTCCCCCTCTCCTTCCTCTCTGTCTCTCTCTTCCTCTCCCGCAGCGGAGGCTCCATTGGAGCAAAGATGGCCCGGGCGCTGGGGATGGCTCCTTGGCCTCTGCCCCAGGCGCTAGAGTGGCTCTGGTCACAACAGAGCGACGCCCCAGATGGGCAGAGCATCGCCCCCTCGTGGGCAGAGCATCGCCCCTGGTGGGCGTGCCGGGTGGATCCCGGTTGGGCACATGCGGGAGTCTGTCTGACTGTCTCTCCCCGTTTCCAGCTTCAGAAAAAAAAAAAAATGGATTTCAAGTTAACATTCAGTGCGCCATTTTGTACTGCTCACATTTAAAAATCCACTGGAAATGGCCAATCTGCCACGTACTTGCGGTGCCTGCTTTTGAACGTTTCAGAATGATAAAGCAATGTCAGAATCCATAAAATATTCTTCCCGTTAGCCAAGACTTCATCGGCTCTCCAAAAGCGCCGAGGCCCACCAAGGAAGAGCAGCGGAAAGAATACGGATTTAACAGTTAGCAAGGTATTTGTGTCGATAATGCTCATTGGGAGTGCAGGTAGGTATTGCACTGGCAGGAAGGTATGGACAAGGACCAATGAGAGGGGTCTTCACAGTCACGTTCTTGTCAACAAGATGCAGGGTCAGTGCCACTTTCTCATGAGGGTGACAGGAATTTGACAGAAGAGGAACCCAAAAGCAGAGACTGGACATTCAACTGGACGCTCGGCCGTTGTCGACTGCCTCATGAACACCACCCACGGGGCTAAGGATTTGGGTACATGAACCCTGTGGGTGAGAGATCCTTATTCCAGGCTGAGGCACCAGACTACTTTGCCTCAGGTGTGTGAGGACGGAGGACCACTCACAGTCACACCTGTCGGGAAGAAAGTGTGAGATTGGAACCCGGTTCTTGAGATGCCCCCAGTTTGTGCATCATATTGATGCTTCTATTTCTGTAATTCCAAAGATGTAACTCCAGGCAGACCAAAAAATAAAATTAAAGAATAAATAAAAAGCAAGCATGGTCTAGATCAGGGGTAGTCAACCTTTTTATCCCTACCGCCCACTTTTGTATCTCTGTTAGTAGTAAAATTTTCTAACCACCCACCAGTTCCACAGTAATGGTGATTTATAAAGTAGGGAAGTCACTTTACTTTATAAAATTTATAAAGCAGAGTTACAGCCAAGTTAAAGCATATAATAATAATTGCTTACCAAGTACTTTATGTCAGATTTTCGCTAAGTTTGGCAGAATAGATCTTTATAAGACAACTTACTATAGTTACATCTATCTTTTTATTTATACTTTGGTTGCTCCACTACCGCCCACCATGAAAACTGGAGCGCCCACTAGGGGGCGGTAGGGACCAGGTTGACTACCACTGGTCTAGATGGTCAAAAGTGGCCTATTCTGGTTTTAGTATCAGTTTGAAATCTTATCTCTCAGCTAAGCGACTTTTACATGAGCATTGTACTGCAGTACAGTATATAGAAATGGATCGTGGACTCCCTCATCCTTCAGAGTGAAGTAGGTAACCCCAGAAGAAGCACAGCACGTACCCCTTTTCACAGACCAAATTAAGTCATGTAGCTTGGCGGACGGTTGAGACAGGTGCCCCAATCAAAATACGGCATTTGGTAATAATACGTCTTTGGTTTTCAATTTAAGACGCTGAGGTTTGGGTGAAATGAATCTCATCTAATATTATCTATGTTTTAATCATTGTATTTTTACTGTAAATCAAAGTATTTCATGGTAAGTAAAAAATTAAAAAATAAGTTTTTTCATGCATATTTTGAAGCCCGTTCAGGAGAAAAATAATAAAACTTATCCTTAGCGAGGATCTGTACTTTTCAGATCACTGTCCTTATTGATACTGGTAATGAAAGAAAACGACTTCAAATGCAGTCTTCAAAGAAACCTCATGCAATCTTAAAGATTTTCGTCTCACCCATACATTATTCATTCATTTAGCAAACATGTATTTAGCACTGATTATATGTTAGTTATAATATTAAGCACGTAAAATACAAGATAAACAAGCTTCTCAACTCTCGAGAAGTTGATGGTAAGGCAGTTAAGACATGTTTAAAAGTTCCCCATGGGAGAAATAACGAGGCTCAGTCTGAAGACACTCACACAGAGGGCTGCAAGCCAGCAGATCCAATGTGCCAGCCCTTACACGCCTATTGTGTGAACTGAGAGCTGGTTTTCTTTATCCAACATGTTATACAGAAGTCACTGTTTAAGACCCAGCAATGCAAGGATGACAATACGCAGTGACACGGTGGCCTTATAGAATAGTTCCGGGTTAATGAACAGTATTAAAAATTCAGACCATTTATTCTAAGAAAGAACTAGTAGACATTAATCTCTTCATGCAATTCTCCAGAATCACATTAATTCTGTTCTCTAGCAAATATATTTATTTGAATATATATATATATATATATATATATATATATATATATTTAAAGGCCACATCTTCCAAGGGTTAAGAGAAAGATAGAGAGAGAGAGAGAGAAAGATAGATAGATAGATAGAGAGAGAGAGAGAGAGAGAAGAGATAACTCCCTGCTTGGCTTGCTTTCTCCATGATGCTGTACTTAATTAACATAATGAACTCGCCGGAGAAAAGGAACATGGTGGATAGAAATCATCCGTGCAATGGTATGTTTTCTGGGGAGAGAAACAGGCCCTCGGCTGATGAGGGACAGGGAACCCTGCCCATCCGCTGGCTCCTTCAGCGGACACAGGACACAAGGGTTCTTGCAGTGTCATCTAATCTCAGGAACAGGTCTTTCAGGTAAACACCCCACAGGATGGCTCCTTCTGACTCATTCACTGCATAAAAGAAATATCAAAACCTAGATTCTACATCTCATTTACAATGAAATAAATCCCGGGTATGCCAAGAGGAAGGATCCCCGAGTGCATTTATTTCGTATTTAAGGGACGCTGAGCTCTGCTGGGGGTGAGGTGGGGGGGTTGATCCCATCATGCATCCAAAAAGGAACAAAATTTGCCAGGTATCTGGAATGCTGCCAGAGATAAGTACGCACTATCTTTCCAAGTTGTGGCTTCAAGAAAATCCTATTATCTGACTATGCAACTAAGCAAAACTAAACTGTGGGATTAGCCTCACATCAAAGACAGGAAACGGAACTGCACCAGAGCTCAGCGATGAAAAATACAGAGCAAGAAAAACCCAGTATTTTTTTTTAAAGAATACAAATTTTATTGGAGTGTCTCATATATTTTTCTTAATCCGAGGAGAGAGAGAGAGAGAAAGAGAGAGAGAGGGAGAGAGGGAGATTGTGTTATTTATATGATTTGGACAAACCACGAAAATAACCTCTGAAAACAGATGGCATGTGCCTTTAAAAGTGACGGAGGCCGTCCCTAAAAAGAGTTTACCGAGCAACAGAGTCAAATGGTGGAGGAATTGCTCCTTAATGCATTAGAGAGTCTGTTCCTCTGGCAGTTCAATGAGCCAAAGTAATAAATATAAAATGGTAATTTTTCTCCGTGAGCTGCTGCTCCCTGTGGTTCCCGCACGGGGTTCTGCCCCTCCCCCCCATCCCACCTCCCAGGAGTAACATAACACTGCGTGCTTGCAGGGCTCCGGCCCCCGCGGAAGGAGCCATGTGCTTCTGCCACTCACTTGGTGAAATGTTCTCAAAAGAAGTTAGCAATTACAATTAATCCCTCTGTTGCCTGGGCACTGCCTCTCTCTCTGTTTTCCAGCCTGTGAGTATCAATGGGGTGTTTCAAGTGCGAGGAAATTCTAGACTCCAACAATAGAATGGCTGAATACCTTTTCACAACCACCCTGGTCCTCCTCCCCTTCCTCCCCCCACCCTCCCCTCCATCGTGGCCGCTGGGGGAAAATGCTGACCAGAGGATTTCTTGTGTCAGCCCTGCTCGTTTAAATCACAACACAGTCGCCATTGAATAGCGAAACACGGGTTTCCAGCACTGAGTCATACACAGGAAAGAGCTTATGGAAGATACAAGATGAATTTCAATGAAGAAAACTATTACAGGAGCTAAAAAGACATATATTAAGATACGAGGACATTATAAAATCGGAGCCATTGTAAAACCTCTTGCCTGATGGACCCCTTTCCGGCAAACGCTCAAGCACCCTTCATTTATGCCAGCCTGGACTTGGACGACTTTGATTCTGCGTTAGTGCAACAGGAAAAGAAGGCGCTGACATTTTGCATTTTATCTCCCCCTGCACAGCTCTCATGGGTCCCTTATTAGCCGACTCAGCGCAGGTTGGGTAGGTGGTGAGGAAATGCCGTCGGCTGCTGAGATTAGATGAAGGTGAAAATATTATTCAGCTGTCTATTAACTTGCAGATAATTAACGGGCACAATAAAGCTCTTTATTCTGTTCCCCAGTTCTCGTTCTGGTTCCCTCCAAACAAGTAGTTCTGTTTCTGGATAGGATTAATAAAGCTAAAGAGTGCGCACACACACACACACACACACACACACACAGAGGAAAACATTATCATGGTTCTGAACCCCAAAGAAAGCTGTGGTAGCCCAGCGACCAAAGAAGTCTGAGGGGAGACAGGTGTCTCCAAGGAGATGGGAAGCAGACGTTTATTTTCCTGTGCCCTAGCAGGGGAGGAATTGATGGCCGGTGTCATACCAGTGGGCACAGGCATTCAGCCGACATTTTTAAATGCCAAAGGGGTGTGGGGGTCTGCCTGTCTAAGTATCATGGACTTGATGCCTTCTAAGCAACAAAAATTAATTTCTTGTGTTTCTAGTGGGTGGCATTCTGAGACTAGACTGCCAGAATCTTGAGCTTCTGCTGAAAGCCTGCTTCTGGGGTGCAGACTGTCATCTCATGGTAACCTTGCAAGCGGGGAGGGGCCAGCATGCTCCCTGGGGTCCCTGTTCATAAGGGCACTCATTGCATTCACCAGGGCTCCACGTTCATACCTAATTACCCCCCCCCAAGGCCCTACCTCCTGATACCCTCACATTGGTGGTTAGAATTCCAATGTCTGAATTGGAGGCTGCAGGTGCCCGGGAGGGGGTGGGGGGGGGTGGCATGTAGCATCTTTCTGCCCGTTGATCACTGCAGTGAGCTCGTGTGAGACTGTAGACTCCTGGGAACATCAGACGTGGGAGGCTCCACTCTAGAAGTCTTCACGGATCTCGACCAGGTGCTCACCAGAAATCCTGGGACCTCAGAGGAGGACCAGACAGAAAGTGTAGGTGCAGAAGAGGCAGGGCGGGGCTGTTGGGAGAGCACTAAGACCCCTTGGACACCCAGGTCTTACGGAACAAACTCCGAGTGCAGGAGGAGAGGCGGTGGGTCCAGCGGCCCGGGGCACGCAGGTAGGCTGCCTGGAGGAGGAGATACACACAGCGGAGAAAGCCCAGCCCGAGCCCCAGAGTCTGGCACCTTGAGCACATCTCGGACGGCTCGGGTCCTTAGGGAACGCCGGGTAACAAGCAGGGACATTGGGGGAAGAGGCAGGGCAAGTGGCGGGACCTCCCCTGGGCGCGTAAGGTCATCACGAACAGCACAGGCGGGGGGTTCGTGGGACCACACACAGTCCCGCCAGACGAACCCACTTATTAATTCTAACCAATATAAGGAAAGAAATAATAATAATAATACCAAATTCTACGAAACTCTTCCAGAAAGTAGAACAGGATTAAACACTTCCTAATAACTACATCTTAGGAGACAAGCGTTATCCTGAAGACAACTGGAAAGAGATCATAAAAAACAAACAAATAAAAAAAACTATAGGGCAGTATCTTTCATTAGCATAGACACAAAAGACTTCCAAAAAACAGTAGCAAATAAATTCCAGCAACCTATTAAAATAGTTACATATAACGATGAAGCATGTTTCGTCTTGTGAGGGTGTGTTTCGTGCTACATCTGTCAACTATGTGATGTAATTCATCGTATTGGCAGCCAAAACATAAAAATTAAAAAAATAAATAAACATACTTCAATAGTCGCAGAGAGAGCATTTGACAAACTTCAAAATCTGCTCATAATAAAAATTCTAAGCAAACTAGAAAATAAAGGCCTCAACCTGCTGGAGAGCCGGAATGAATGAACACAGACGGCTGACATCGTACGACGTTCATGTTCCGGCTTCGGTCCTGGTACTCGGGTTAGAGGAGGAGTTTGTGTTCACAGAGGCCGGGGGGGGGGGGCATATATTATTTTCCCAAGTCAAATATTCTAAATATATATTTTAAATATTGAGAATATAAAATGAGTTAAATATTAGGTATATGAGAAATAAACCTAACCATTAGCATGCAAAAATTAAAATGAAAACCACTGCACTTTATTTTTTAAAGTAAAACTCTTAACGAGAGACCACCACCCAACATCATTATTGGAGTTGAGACAACGAAGAATAATAATACTGAGGACTGGCAATCACGTGGACCAGTGGCTAGTGGCTGGCGATCACGTGGACCAATGGCTAGTAGTGGCTGGCAATCACGTGGACCAATGGCTAGTAGTGGCTGGCGATCACGTGGACCAATGGCTAGTGGCTGGCGATCACGTGGACCAATGGCTAGTGGCTGGCGATCACGTGGACCAATGGCTAGTGGCTGGCGATTACGTAGACCAATGGCTAGTGCCTGGCGATCACGTGGACCAATGGCTAGTGGAAACGCAAAACATAGTCACCTTGGTGAAGACTTTGTCAATGCGGATCACCTAAAAATAAAAAGCTAAAGGGGGGAGATATATTCGGTGGGACACTTGAATCTGTGTAAACACAAATTAAAATCATTAATAAAAAAAATAAGAATAAAATAAATAAAATAAAAATAAAAATAACAAGCCAAATAGAGAGGCCACAAGCCTTTATTTGAGATGAAAAGGAAGAAGAGCTATTCGGGAAACACGGATTCAGGCGGAAACCCAAACGCTGCTCCGAGTAGAGAAGAGAAAAGCAACAATGTATCCATAGCAGGACCGTGTTCCCACTGTGCAGATGACACAGCCTAGTGACACGAGATCTACCACTGCTGCTAATTTTCATTCTAGCGGTCACCCATCCTGTAAGCACACTGTCTGCTTTCTTGTCACCCAGACAGCAGTGCCGTGAGACACCGTTGGCTGAGACCCCGGAGAAAGGCAAGTTCACTCTGTGTGAACATCCAAAGGTTTGAAGCCCAAGGAGTTCAAGGCAGTTCATCTGGCATTTAAGTGGCTTCAGCTCCATTTTCAAGTGGATCATTTCATATTGCTTGTTTGTTTGTTTGTTTGTTTTTAACAGTACTTAGGTATAAAACCCCAGACTTTCCATTTTACCAATCAATTCTATTCCTAGGCATTCCAAGGTATTGCAACAGGAATGAGAAGACAAAACTAGTTATATATCTATATCTATATCTATATCTATATCTATATCTATATCTATATCTATATCTATATCTATCTATATCTATCTATCTATCTATCTATCTATATTTCTATATCTATATATAGCAATGTTCGTGGAATATAAACATCTAAATTGAAAATATGTATATAGAATATTCAACTAGTAATGAAAAAATTACAAATGCAAACAATAAGTAGGTAACTATGTGTGATGATCCGAATGCCGGAGTTAAAACACAGACATGACACAGACTGATACATATTTCTGTTAGGATGCCTCATGTATCAAATGACAGATTAGCCAACTAACAATGGTTTAAAAAATAAAGTAACTTGTTATTTCAAACAACATAAAACCCAGAGATCAGAGTTTCAGAGTTGTGACAATGGCTCCATCACGGTATCAGGGACTCAACCTCTGTCTGTACTTCAGCGACGTTGTCCTTAACTTACGAGATTCATGCTTGTGTTTGTTCTCTGAGTTCCAGGCATCACTGAGAACAAAACATGCAGCCAGGCAATCTACTGTTATCAGGGGAGGACCTTTTACTCTCCTGAGCATGAATGGTCACAATGAACTCACATGTTAATGTTCTGATGTTCTGGCTTCGGAAGAGTCAGAAATCTAGTACACGGGATATTCAACCTGTGCGCTGGGAGCCAGAGCCTTCTAGGAGGCAGAGTGTCCCAAGCAACTTCTACAGGCCGATGTGGGACAGAGGAACATGGAAGGTGATGACCACACTAATGTCCAGGCATGATTTGCTCCCGGTGAGCAATGTTCCTGGAATATAGAAATCCAAGACTGAAAATAACGATGGAAAACAATATTGTAGTACCTGTGGTATAACAATTAATGTAAAACTTTAGGTAAGAAAGAAATAAGAAATGTATAAGAACTTATGATTTAGAAAGAGATTTCCAATTACAACTACATATATTGTTTAAAGAATGGATTAACTTGTGCACCAGTAATAATATGTATATAGAGACCTATTATTAATGAGAAAAAAGGAAATATTACACATTTAATGATACAAGAATGAATACATTTTCTTAATATTTTTCTTCCCAATTTTAGTACATAAAATTTATGCATTTACTTAAAATTGTTCATATATATATATATATATATCAGACTTTTTTGATTTACAAGACAATTGTAAAGATCTTCAGGTAATGATGTAGTAAAAAATCATCTCCCAGCAAGATTGTCCCTAGTAGCCTCGGTGGACAGAGAAGAAAGAGGACATAACAGGACCTCTGAAAAGACTCTGGCATCATCTGCTTGCTGTTCAGATGCCATTTCTTCCCAGTTTGTGTTTCGACCGGTACCCCTGGAACACCTCCCCATCAATACGAAATGACTTTTGTCCGGTGTCATTTATGCGATTTTCCCAGCATGAAATAAGTCTTGAGTGAGCCATTTTCTACTCATCCATTAGGACCAATAGCCCTCTGTCAGTTTCATAAAATCACCAACCAGTGCAGAGTTATTAGATGACACCATCTCCACACATCAACTGCTAAAAATAAGTTCCCTTCATTTAAAAAATAGTACTAATAGGAATAATTCATTTTTTAAATCTTTTTTTTTTGTGGGGGACCTTCTAATACTGATTACTGAACATAAATAATCTCTTATTATGCATGCTTCTAAGGAGGTGATTTGACCACATGTGTCCATATTTTTAAAAACACATCATCTGACTTAATAATGTTCGTTTTCGAGTATTTATCCGAAGCCAACATTTGGGGTAGCGAACAAACATAGAGGTTGGTGTTCGTCTCGGTCGTGGGTGCTCAGTGACACAGACCCCGCTGTGGTAAGAGACAGCAACACCCTCGGTGTCTTACACATGACAAGTCTGTCCCTTGCCCTCGCTGCGGGGACACACTGAGCAGTGGGAACACGCTTCACACGTCCTCACTTTCAGGCCTTCGTCTCCAGGGCTGCTGACCCCGTGTCAGAGGGAAAGGCGACTGTTGGGAAAATTCAGCTGGCAATTAAATGCCAACGCCTGCAAGTGACAGATGGCATTTCCTTCGCCAGCTCACCCCTCCGCCCTCCACCCCAGCGAGGCAGTGACACCCGCCCTGTGCTGAGCGTGCGGAGAGTCGGGAGAAGGGCGGTGGCTACTACTCCTGACTACCACCATCCCGTACCTGAGTTTTCCCACCATGTTGAAACGTCGACAACTCTCGAAACGTCTATACACACAGGCGCTGGTGTCTTACCGCACTCTGTTTATCCGGTTCAAGTGAAAACTGATCGACTTCGCCTGTTTCTAGCCAATACTGTTGAGAGAATAAAGTACTGTTAGCGTGTATGTGCGACTTGGTCTCATTTAATGAAATTTGTCAGGAGAACTAATGAGACTGACAATGGCTAAGAAGGACTCTCAGACATCGTGGCTGCTGTCGAGGAAGGCACCACTGGGGAGGATATTGGCTTCTTTATTCAGGTTTTCTCAACTCTTCGCTCTAAAAAAAGAATGCCTCATTTTTGTCAACAAATGTTATTGGTACATTATTTGTGTAAGCAAATATTCCACCTAGGCTTGGATTTGATGATGTGTGTGAATGGCTTTTTTAAAAAGATTATCACTGGCCCTGGCCGGTTGGCTCAGCGGTAGAGCGTCGGCCTGGCGTGCGGGGGACCCGGGTTCGATTCCCGGCCAGGGCACATAAGAGAGGCGCCCATTTGCTTCTCCACCCCCCCCCTACTTCCTCTCTGTCTCTCTCTTCCCCTCCCGCAGCCAAGGCTCCATTGGAGCAAAGATGGCCCGGGCGCTGGGGATGGCTCCTTGGCCTCTGCCCCAGGCGCTAGAGTGGCTCTGGTCACAACAGAGCGACGCCCCGGAGGGGCAGAGCATCGCCCCCTGGTGGGCAGAGCGTCGCCCCTGGTGGGTGTGCCGGGTGGATCCCGGTCGGGCGCATGCGGGAGTCTGTCTGACTGTCTCTCCCCGTTTCCAGCTTCAGAAAAATACAAAAAAAAAAAAAAAAGATTATCACTGTATTTCCAAATGCTCTTTGCTTTAATATGGTCACCCCACCAATTTTGTAGATCTAATTTGTAAATGAGTCAATTAAAATATTCTAATGTTTCTGTAAACTCTTTTATTTTTTGTATTTATGAGTATAATGCTCTCACTACTGAACATTAAGGATAATTGTATGAACTCCTTTTCAATCATCATTCTTTTTACTTCTACTTACCATTTATCAAAAAGAAATTTGGGCTTCTTGAATGTGATAAATAATAGTGAGGATGAGACAAAGGCCGGTGTCGAATTAGCCTTCCCACCAAAAGATAAGATTACCACTGCACAAAACATAGGAGACAGCCGTTGGCATCACCGGACGTAGATGCTGTAAGAGTGAACTCGTGTTCAGTTAGTTTTTTAAATCTTAAATTGTGATGTGCCGAGCCTCACAATTGGCTCAGCTCCCTGTCTGAGGACACGTGCCCAAATATAACACAAAGCCTGGCTGAGGAGGTGAAATCAGGGTCCAGACAAAGGGGGCTGTACAGAAAACCCAAGATTCTTCCTGCGTGCGAGCCTTTCCCAAACGCTTCCTTGGGTTGTGTGTGTGTGTGTGTGTGTGTGTGTGTGTGTGTGTGTGTGTGTGTGTGGTGCAGGAGCAAAGCAGCAGAAGCTGAGCAGAGTGTGGCGGCCACAGGCTGAAACTGGACAGAAACACTCCAGTTCCAACAGCGCTGGGGAATGTGGCTATGGGGCGTGGCCAGGGGGGATGTTGGCCGTGGGGCGTGGCCAGGGGGGATGTTGGCCGTGGGGCGTGGCCAGGGGGAATGTTGGCCGTGAGGCGTGGCCAGGGAGAATGTTGGCCGTGGGGCGTGGCCAGGGGGGGGTGTTGGCCGTGGGGCGTGGCCAGGGGGAATGTTGGCCATGGGGCGTGGCCAGGGGGAATGTTGGCCGTGGGGCGTGGCCAGGGGGAATGTTGGCCGTGGGGCGTGGCCAGGGGAATGTTGGCCGTGGGGCATGGCCAGGGAGAATGTTGGCCGTGGGGCGTGGCCAGGGAGAATGTTGGCCGTGGGGTGTGGCCAGCGTGGCCAGCTGTCCCCAACCCCTCGTTCATACCAGGGGCATCCAGCTGCAACACCACAGAGGCCATGAGGGGAGCAAGGACCTCGCCCCAGAGGAAGCTTTACTCTAGACCCACCCTGTCCAATGCACAGACCCCTAGGGAAGAGGGAAGTGGGAGGTGACGTCTTGCCAAGCTGAAGAGATTCGGGCAGACCTTGAGTCATCCCGGGTTCCTCTCTAACATCGTAGAAAATGAAGCCCACACAAGTTCAAGGTAAGGAGGCAGTGACTGAACTGCCCACTAAAGCCAAAACAAAGAAAGAAAGAAAAAGATCAACACTCTTCAACGAGGACGATAACAAATTAGGGTTTGTAGAGTACCTTCCACAATGTCCAGCAAACAGCAAAATACTACTAAATATCATATATATTTGTGTGTGTGTTTATTATATATACATATAAATGTGTGAGATATCACACACACACACACACACACACACACACACACACACAGACTTTTTTTCCAGATAGAGAATAAAAATAAAAAGTAGCCATGAGGTGACCCAGATGTTAGACTTACTAGGCATAGATGATCAAACAGCTAATATAAATACATTCAGAGAATTAAAGAAAGATACATTCTTAGGGAGTAAATGGAAAATCTCATCAAGGAAATAAAAATTTTTAAAAGAATCAAATGCCAAATTAATAACAGTAACATTCAGTAACTGCCATATAAAAAAAAATCACTGGATGGGCTTAATATGAGGCTAGAGATAGCTGGGGAAAAAAACCACCCAGTTAACTTGAAGACTGCTCTATAGAAATTTTTAAAACTAAAGAAGTGAGAGGAAAAGAATTGAGAAAAATGAACAGAGCCTCAGAGACGTGAGGCAATCATTCAAGGGTCGGAAGCAGAGGGTGAGAAGGCAGCAGAAAACATATCTATAGATATAATGGATACACATTTCAAAGGCTTAGGAAAAATGCCTACCCAGAGCTCCCACAGCTAGAAAGAGTAGGAAACCAACAAAAGAAAGAGGCATGGCCAGTGACATCCATGGCAGCTTTGAAGTGGTAAAAAAAAATAACAATAACAAAAAGACCATCCTAGAGTTCTATGTCCCGCAAAATGACCCTTCAGAATGAGGGGGTCAGGGCGGTCTCAGGTGAACGGAAGCTCGGAGGCTCTGATGGCAGATGTGAACTACAAGAAATACGGGAGGCTCTCTGTCCTTCCTTCCAGCTCAAGGGTGGTGGACCCGCAGGAAGGGAAGACCAGGGTCTAGAATTGCTGGGTGACCCATCCCGGGACCTGCCACTTCTGAACAGCAGGGGCTGAAATGAAGCCAGATCTCCTCTTCCCCAGTTGTGCTAGCTCATCACAGGGCCACCACGTGAGTGAGGAGAAAACACTGACCTATTTCCTTCTAAGCTCCCCTGCCTTGCTCAGCTCCGGCTGCTGGCCTCGGGCCTCAGTCAGCCAGGCACATCCTGACCCCATCCCAGACTTCCACCTCCCGCTCTCCCTTCCTGCGGACTTTCCCTCCAGGAGCTCCACGCCCTGCAAGGGTGTCTGGTGAATGAATGATCTGTGGTCCATCAGTGTTTTTAAGGCAACGAACTTTCCATATTCTTTTGTCCAACTCTGTCACAAATGGGTGAGCCTAAGTAGCTCTGCACTTGGCCGTTACCCAGCAGCCCCGTGGCAGGGAGAAACCTCCCCCCCCACCATCCTGCCCTCCCAGCTGGACCTGGGAGAAGACAGGCAGCTTGCCTCACACACCAGCTCGCCAGGGGTCACCACTGTTTTCCACTCAGGCTGGTAGTCCAGGTAAAGGAGCACTCGTGTGTTGTTTCTGTCGAACGAACGGCCTTCCTTCTCTTCAGAGGAGACCCAGTTTGCAAGTTTGAGAGGGAAACTTGACAGGCTGAGAGTTAAAAAGGGAAATAGGCCCTGGCTGGTTGGCTCAGCGGTAGAGCGTCAGCCTGGCGTGCAGGGGACCCGGGTTCGATTTCCGGCCAGGGCACACAGGAGAAGCGCCCATTTGCTTCTCCACCCCTGCCCCCCCTCCTTCCTCTCTGTCTCTCTCTTCCCCTCCCGCAGCCAAGTCTCCATTGGAGCAAAGATGGCCCAGGCGCTGGGGATGGCTCCTTGGCCTCTGCCCCAGGCGCTAGAGTGGCTCTGGTCACGGCAGAGCGACGCCCCAGAGGGGCAGAGCATCGCCCCTGGTGGGCAGAGCGTCGCCCCTGGTGGGTGTGCCGGGTGGATCCCGGTCGGGCGCATGCGGGAGTCTGTCTGACTGTCTCTCCCCATTTCCAGCTTCAGAAAAATACAAAAATACAAAAAAAAAAGAAAAAAAAAAAAGAAGGGAAATAGCGTCATCCTACCTTAAGAGTGAACGGGGACAGAGGGCGAGTCCTGAAGGCGGGCGGGGGAGGGCAGAGGGGAGGAGATGGGGTCCAGTGCACAGTGACAGGCTGCAAATGGTTAGAGGAGAGTCAGCAGAGAAACAGACAATCTAAGAACATCATGTTTTATGTGTCATTTTCAGTTGGTTTGAGTGTGATGTAAGACCTCTGACCCATCCCCCACCACTCTGCAGGTGAATTGGCCATCCTCACTTCCACAGGGGAGTTTTGGTTTGTGTGGGTGTTGGTCAAATAAGTTTGTAAAACATGATTTTTACGTTTGCTCGCTTATATTATAGTTTGTTTTCGGGGCTGGGCAGCGCCAGGTATATGTGGTCTGTGAAATTGCAAATCACCTTCCTGCTTGGGAAGGGCCATTGTTTTTGCTAATGTTTGTTGGAGGAGAGGTTTTTCTCACCAGAAAGTTCTGAAAAGGAGAAAAGAAGGAGAAGAGAGAAAAAAGCTGTGTTTTGCAGAGAAAGCAGAGAGAATGCAGAGTGCTGAAGAAGAAGCCAGTCTGTGCAGAGAGGAGAAGGTGTGCAGATGGGGAACCAGAGGTGGGGGGCTTTGGGAGCCCTGCTGAGACCAGAGGAGGGGCTTTGATTCTAGGAGGAACCAGAGAAGATTTTCCCGGTTGTGGAACTAGAGAATGTGTCAGGGCTTTGGGAGCGCTGAGTGAGAGGGAAGTGAGAGGTCTTCCCTGCCTGTTTGCTCGCCGGCAGGTGCAAGACTTTAATAAAGGAACGGCCCGCCATTCTCTGGCTCCACTGTTCCTTTACCATCTGCCAAGTCCAGTGGGAACCTGCATGTGTGTGGCCACAACCCACAGCGGTGGCTGCGGGCCATACATTGTGTTTATTTATACGGGAATGAAGAAAGATGGCAATTTTAAGTAGTTTTAACACAAGAAGGACAGGGCCAATGCCCCAAGCACTTCAGGAAATCCACAAAGTTAACCCCGGAAACTGCAGCTTAGGGGCTGAGGGGCAGACGCCAGGAGACATCAAGCAATGATAAGGACCCTGTTGTTTGCTCCTGGGTGTAGAACATCAGAACCGGTGAATCCATCTGGAGGGGCCAAGTCGACATTTAGATCACAGTGTGGATAGGCAAAGTAGCGAAGAAACGGACTTAGTTACAGAGTTAAATGGGAGATCAATTTTACTCTTTTCCTTTGACTTTAAGAAAATACAAACTTCAGTATATTTTAGTTATACAGTGTAAGACACGTCTGTACAAGGTTCCCCGATAGGGTCACTGTGGGCGTGTATCTCAAAGGCAGCTACTAACTCCTAAAACGGGCGCTCACTGAATAAGGGCACTTTGCTTTCTTAGCTTGTAATATAAAAAGAGATCATAGTTAGAGGTGTTGGGTGTTTCCTGACAGTATTTCTTTTTTTTCTGAAACAGTGAAGATAAAAAGTTACTTAAATTGTAAATGAAATTCAAGGACACTTTTTATAGTTGTTTGAATTCTAATGATAGCAGAGGTATTAATTACTGTTTCAGAAAACAGAATATTCAAATTTATTAAAGTAAAATAGAAAAATCACGTTTTAATTATGCATAAACTGCATTTATTTCTATTGTTGAGATACACATTTTCTTCCACAAATCTGTCCATTTAAATGGTTTTTTTTGTTATGTCAATATTTCCATTTAAAATTAAGAAACATATTTTTTTTTTCAAAAATGTGAGACTCTCTCATCCAAAAATATCACCCACATCTGCCTCCTTAAATTTCTTCATGTATTTAAATCTCTTATCTGGTATAGACTGAAGAAAGCCAAGCCTACAGAAGATGCCTCTTGACCACGGTAGGTTACAGCTCTCAGGTGTTTAGAAAGAGTAAGGCACCTTCTTACCTGGACCACGGTCCAGGGCAAAGGATGTAGGCAGAGGGTCTTTGCTGCTCTGCTTTGGACTCAATTTGTGATGAGGTAGAGACCGCTAATTTCTTATTTCTCCCTCTCCTTTTGTAGTAACACATGCTAATGAGTGACAGTGTTTGAAGTTCCATGACGTGAGGGTTTAGGAATATAAAATTGTAATGGTTTCTGTTAAGACTTCAGTTGCCGGGGGGAAGCAAAGATATTCATAATAGTTTTAATAATAATAACAGAGGTAATATCTAATATCTAAGAATGTACTTGGCAAATTTTAGTAGCTTATTTCTTCTCCCTTTCCAAACAACTCTATCGAAAGCAGGTGTTATTATTCCCATTTTAAGATGTTTAACTGAAGCCAATTCATGATTAGGTGACCCAGAAAGTTTTATAGCATAATATTTGAAGAATTAGAATTTACAACTGGAAATTGACCAGGGATAAAAATGATGATGGTGACGACGATGATGAAAATGATGTTAATGTAATATAACAGTATCCACTATGCTATAGTCTTATCAAACATCACAGTAAAAGGTACAACGCTTAAGTCCCATTTCAGGGATGAGTAACGTGACACTCCAGTGTTTAAATACTTGGCCGGCAGGCACACGGGGTTAGAGACGAGAGCTGAGGCTCTCAATAGCATCCAATCTGAGTGAGAGCACAGGGTGGACAGAGACACAGCATGGATGAAGATGAATGAACGTCCTAATGGGCATCTGGCCAGGGGAGGCAGAAAGAATTTCACAAGCATAGAGGTTGTTGAACGGTGGTTGTAACAGAAATCCCAGCGCAGCCGTGAGCAGTGTGAAGGATGCTGGTCTGTCCCTGTCCGAGGAGGTCGAGGGAAGTCAAGGTGGCGGAGAGCGGAAAGAGCAGCAGAGATGGGTCAAGTTTCCGCAGGGACTACCATCGTGTTTTTATTTTATTTTATATCATTTACTTGCATAGTGGGATTTTTTAAAAAAATGCCGTGTTATGACATCGTTGCCCTTCCTCTGATGTTCTGCCAAGTCTTCCCAAGCACAGAATGTCACGATTGGGTGCGTCACATCCACCCCCAGTCCCGGAGACCACAATAAAGCAGTGTGATGAAAATGAGTTACTAGGAGGCAGCGACCCCTTTTTCTTTTCTCTCTCTCTCTCCTGTGCCAAGGCAAGAAAGAATGCTGGCAGGCACCAGAGGAGGCTGAATTCCACCCATTCAGGGAAATAACAAAATGTTTTAAAGAATAGGTGCTCTCTAATTCAAATGCCTCAGGTCATTAGCAAGTAATAGTCAGTCTATTTTCATTAAAGGCTTAACTCATTATCCATTCTTTAAACCATAGATACTGAATCTCTGCAATCACTTTGATACATCTCCCACAGAGAAAGAGAGGCGATACTGAGTCTATTTTTCGTTCTGTGGAAAGTTCCTGTAAATAGTGCAGAGGGGAAGAGATGTTTAGTCCTTGTAGCACCAGAGCCCCCTGATGGTGTGGCCACATTCGTTCACAAAGGTGCACTGTCTTTATGGGAATCACCTCCTGGTGGAAGGGATATTCCTATAAGTAATATTTTAAAAATGAAAGGATTTATTTTTTTAGCAGATGATGTGTGAAGATGGTGTCATTTAATAAGCTAGGTATGACTGTTCTGGTTGGTGATTTTATGAAATGGATAGAGGGCTATTGGTCCTAATGGATGAGTAGAAAATGGCTCACTCAAGGCTTACTTCATGCTGGGAAAATCTCGTAAATGACACCGGACAAAAGTCATTTAGTATTGATGGGGAGGTGTTCCAGGGGTACCGGTCGAAACACAAACTGGGAAGAAATGGCATCTGGACAGCAAGCAGATGATGCCGGAGTCTTTTCAGAGGTCCTGTATGTCCTCTTTCTTCTCTGTCCACCGAGGCTACTAGGGGCAGTCTTGCTGGGAGATGATTTTGCCACATCATTACCTGAAGATCTTTACAATTGTCTTGTAAATCAAAAATATCTGATATATATATATATATGCATTATAATTTTAAGTAAATGCATAAATTTTGTGTGCTAAGACTGAGAAGAAAAATGCTTTGAAAATGCATTCATTCCATTGCATAATTAAAAGTGTAATATTTATTTTTTTATCAATAAGTTATATATACATGTATTACTGATGTACAACGTAATCCATTCTTTAAACAATATATGTAGTTGTAATTGGAAATCTCTTTCTGAAACATAAGTTCTTATACATTTCTTCATTTCCTTCCTAGAGTTTTACATTACTTGTTATACCACAGGTACTACAATATTGTTTTCCATCATTATTTTCAGTCTTGGATTTCTATCATATTTTCCAGGAACATTGCTCACAGGGAGCAAACCATGCCTGGACATTAGTGTGGTCGTCACCTTTCGTGTTCCTCTGTCCCACATCGGCCTGTAGAAGTTGCTCGGGACACTCTGCCTCCCAGAAGGCTCTGGCTCCCAGCGCACAGGTTGAATATCCCGTGTGCTAGATTTCTGACTCTTCAGAAGCCAGAACATTAACAAGTGACCCAATTGTGACCATTCATGCTCAGGAGAGTAATCTTAGGGGTCCCCTAGCAAAGGTCCTCCCCTGATAACAGTAGATTGCCTGGCTGCATGTTTTGTTCTCAGTGATGCCTGGAACTCAGAGAACAAACACAAGCATGAATCTCGTAAGTTAAGGACAACGTCGCTGAAATACAGACAGAGGTTGAGTCCCTGATACCGTGATGGAGCCATTGTCACAACTCTGAAACTCTGATCACAGGATCAGCAGTTTTACATTGTTTGAAGATAATGAATGACTTTTCTTTTTTTTTTAACCACTCTTGGTTGGCTCTTTGTCATTTGATATGTGAGGCATCCTAACTGAGAAATGTATCATTCTGTGTCATGTCTGTGTTTTATCTGTGGCATTCGGATAATCTAACATAGTTACCTACTTGTTGTTTTGACTTGTAATGTTTTAATTACTAGTGGAGTACTAATACACACACACACACTCACATATTTAAACATATAATCACACAATGTATACCCAAGTTTTTTCTTTTTTCATTCTAGATTGTTTCTTTCTTATGGTCTTTATTTTTACATTTAAAAATTTTAATTGTCCAGAAATTGAGTTTGGTAAAAATAAATTAATTAATACAACATAGTTCTAGCTTTATGTTGTCTTCTAATAACTTGCCAGTTACACATCATTTATCAAGTATCCATTAATTCCATACTTATTTGAGATTTCTTTTTTTACCATGTTACAAGATTTCTGTATATACTTTGGTAAATTTTTGTCATTCTACCCTGATTTATAAATTTATCTTTCCATTTAAGCACCTATAATATTCAGTTTTAAGTACTGTATTTTATATTAAAAGATTTGATTATTTGGCTGTTGAAATATATACAAAGAAATACTAGATATATGTGGTATTGTATTTCACTGTGTGTGAAATAGAAACAGGTGACTAAACTGTAGAAATTTGCAGCGAGTTGTTTAATATGATTACCCTAACACCATAACATTAATATCATCCACTAATGGATTGCTCTTACTTTACAAAAGAAAATATTTTAAGGTTAATCACATAATATATTGATTTGAAGACATTTATTTTTAATGAAATCTAGAAGATGTACTTTAAAGTTAAAACATTTTCATCTTCATCTAAAACATCCTTTGGTAATAAAATCTACCTATTAATAATGTTTGCATTCTTACAGTGGGAAATATAGAAATTATAAAACTCTAGGCTTATTAACTAAGTAATTTGTTCGACTTAACCCACTCTAAGCTTTACTTAATTTTACATGTGTGTTTATCCATCTATCCGCATCTATGATAAAGATTGAAGAAAATGAATTCTACATATTTTCTTTCTTCTGGGGTAGCGATTGTCGGAGCCAGTAATAGGGCTGACTCAGAATTGGAAGAAAGAGGAGAAAGGGGAAGAAGGGGAGGAGAGATGGAGGTTTGGGAGGCTCAATATGACATAATGGATGTGTCTTCAACGAGGTCAGTTCCCTCCGAAGAAGGTTAGAGGAGATGCCTTCACACTTCAAAAGACCAGCCAGACCAGCCTGACCGGCACTGTTCTTTACCGAAGGAGTTTTTTACATCAAAGACGACAGCAAAGAACTGATCTAGGACAATGGGGCTTGGTAGAAATATATATAATATATATATATTATATATATTAGTTATAGAATAGCCAGATGTTTTCAAAATAAATCATATCGGCAATCTTCTTTTTGGAAAAAGTTTTGATTTGCTGAAACCACGGTCCCCAAAGAACACATTGGAAGAAGGTATGGTTGGAAAAATATGAATGTGTTTGAAACTGGCAAGAGGGGAGAAGAGTAAAGAGAAGTGAAGTTCGTCCAGAGAAAGATGAGGGGAGATCACGGTGCTGATGATGTGAGGTGGAAAACAGTAGACAGAACTGACATGTTCTTTTTTTTTTATTTTTTATTTTTTTATTTTTCTGAAGCTGGAAACAGGGAGGCAGTCAGACAGACTCCCGCATGCGCCCGACCGGGATCCACCCGGCACGCCCACCAGGGGGCGATGCTCTGCCCATCTGGGGCGTTGCTCTGTTGCAACTAGAGCCATTCTAGTGCCTGAGGCAGAAGCCATGGGGCCATCCCCAGCGCCCGGGCCAACTTTGCTCCAATGGAGCCTCAGCTGCGGGAGGGGAAGAGAGAGACAGAGAGGAAGGAGAGGGGGAGGGGTGGAGAAGCAGATGGGTGCTTCTCCTGTGTGCCCTGGCCGGGAATTGAACCCGGGACTTCCGTAGGCCAGGCCGACACTCTGCCACTGAGCCAACCGGCCAGGACCTGACATGTTCTTTTAAGGTAGGAGCTCAAGGCTCTCCTAAAGGAATAGACACACAGGATTAGAAAGAGAGAGACTCCAGGTGATCACACAGAGGATGGTGCCGGTGAAAACCCACCAGCATCAATGGTGTTGAGTTTGCTATTTTTACTGTAATTTTATTTTTTGTTCATTTTGTTGGTGGTTGGAGAAAAAGGGCTCTAAAAAACTCTAGCTGTCCTGACATCTTTCAAATAACAAGAAAAGGAGAAAATGATCCAATAGTTATTTCTGGAACAATTGTTTGGCTATATTATGGTGGATAAAATAAGAACTCCACCATTCCTCTTACATAAAAAGAAAAGACACTCAATTAAAAGTTAAATATCATAGGTAGAAATAAACACAATGGGAAACTGATAAAGGAAAACTTGAAAAGCTAAACGACACAAAAACTAAAGTTTCATACATTTAAAAACAAGAGAAATGTAAGACTAAGTATAAAGTGTCAAAATTATAACACATAATAGACATGTATATTTATATATTATTTTGACAGGAAAGGATCAAGGTACGTATCTATAATACAAAAGAAATATCACAATTCTGAACATATGTGAAAATGTTTAACCACATTGATAATTTCAAAAAGCAGATTATAAAATTTTATTTTATCACGTACCAAAATGTTTTTAGTGATAGCAAGCATATGGATGGCATTTTAAAAAGAGAGATTTTTTTTTTATAGCTTAATGAGCAGATGGTGGGTAGAGTAAATTGGTATAGTTCTTCTGGGGCAATTAATAATATTTACTAAAGCTTTAAAATTAATAAAAGAATCCAGTAGCTTAACATTGATCCCAAGAAAACATCAAAGATTTGTGCAAATATATTGCTACACATATATTCATCATGATTTTATTTTAAATTTTTTATGAAATGGAAACAATAAAACTTTCCAGTGATGTAAGATTGTTCAAATAGTTTTAAACAGGTGATTTAAACATAAATTTGAGAGATATATAACAAAATTGGGAAAGTTTTCATAGGTTATGAGTTGTTTGCAGAGAGAGAAACAAATCCCACTTTCTGGAAAATAATGAATATATTATAGGTGTTATACGAGAAGAGCATGTCTCAAATTTTAAGATGAGGTAAATACAAAACAAATAAAGAAAAAAAGAAAAGAGCACTGTTTTTTCCGTAAGTAACTAAACCATGATTTGTAACTTTCTTCCTAATGCTATGTTACCCACATTTTTCAAAATAATGTCATATTTTGGGGGGATTGGCTTTGAACTTGATTTATGATTGCCACAGGAAGTTTTTCTTCGATTAAATGCTTGTTTTGAGAGGTAGGATAAGTTTTCCTTACGCGATAGTACCAAAATGTTAGAAAGAAGAATTCTTTTCCCCTTGCCAAAAGTGTTTGCTAATCTCCAACTTAAGTCCCGTGTTTAACTTCCAGCTGACCTCTTAGCTACTGTTCTTGGCAAGATTATATACAGAGCGTTTATCGGATTCTTTAGCCTAAAATTTTTATGTAGTAATTCTACGATTTAATTAAAACGTAGAATCCCTGTGCTAACAGCTCTTACTAATCGATATAGAAGAATCTATTTCTATTATTTACGGTGAAATGAGATCTTAAAGCACTTTTCCTCCAGAAGGAGAAAGATTTGGACCAGCCCCTTCGCTGTGGAAGCACGGAGGAAGTGGCTGTCAGCCCAGGTCCTGGAGAAGCCCCGGGTGCCCTATTCAACAGCCTGGTCCCTGTTGGCTTCCTGCTTCACGCTGTGACCTTGGACCTGTTCCTAAACCAACCTTTTCAGTCCCTGGCCGCGCTCACTGAGCGTGAGCTGCAGCGGATCCTTGCTTGCTTTATTTCAAAAACGCTAATAGGTACTCTTATTGTTTGGGACCTTCTGAAAATAGTCCCTCAATTAAGGCTCTTAACAAGTCTATGATATACTCCCAGTTGTCACATCTATTGTACAGATGAGGACAAGAGAAAGGAAAGATGAGGGATGTGCTCACAGTCACACACCTGAGAGGAATCCTTGTTGCTGTGACAGAGCACACAGTGATCCACTCCACAGGGGAGGGGGCTCAGGAAAGGCGCCTCCACAGAATCATCCTTTACCCCAGAATACAGTTCTTCGGGGGGGAGGGTAGCAGGCAGGCTTAGTCACAGGAAGCAGGGTGAGCATTAGAGAAGACACTCCTCCCTTTGGAGACACCCTGAATTCTTTGTTCTGTCTTATCTTTTCTATGACCAAATACCTATTTATTTATTCCCCTCCCTCGCTCCCTCGTTCCCTCTCTGAATATATTCAACTTTTTCCCAATCATATTCATGTTCATACCCTCGAGGCACTTGAATCTCAGGATGTTGTATTGAAAGTCACAGTTATTACCCACGCCAGGGACTTGCCCTCTAGATCCATCTCTCTGTCTCAGTGAATAGCACCACCAGCTCCTGCACTGCCCCAGGCAGAAAGAAGGCAGGTGGGATGATCATCCTTAACTCTGGTCCTTTCTTCACCCTCCACATCCACTCAGGCGCCAGGTCCTATTGATTCCGCCTCCTGGATGCCTCTCAAGTCCATCCCTATGATCAGGGTGGAGAGCGCCAGCCTGCTCTCGTTGTCAGAGATGGCGATGAAGAGTGGTTGGTTCAGGCTCTGGCTGATGGACCCGGCACCCTGTGGTGAGCCAGGGTCGGCCCACCTTAGGGGGCATGCTCTCTGTACCGTTCCTGGCGCACAGATATGCAATGGCAGGCTTCCTGAAATGTCTGTCTTGCTGAGAGAACACTGTTTGTTACATCACATGTTCTGTCTTCAACCAAGAGATGTGCGATGGTCGTTCTGCTGGCTACCTAGTCATAGTGACTTTATTGTGCATTATGACCCCACAGGGTGTTTTCTTCAGCTTTGGTCTCCATAGACAATACGCAGTATTTCTTTGAATGACAGTTTATTTATAACCGATTATCCGAGGCACCTACCAGTTTGACTTGCTGGGCTTGTGCATGGCGCGTCTTGTGTTTCTGAATCTGACCTGACAGGTCCCGCTGCCCCCGGATCTTGAAGGGAGATCCTCTAGGAGGGAACGAACCAGGCTACTCCCAAGCCCCTGCAGAGGGCACCGCGGTGGTGACCAGGCGACGCTTCCTGCCCCTTCCCGGGGAGCACCCTTGGGCGCTCAGCGCTGAATCCAAGCATTCCATTGGCCTGAACTGGCATCTGTTTTCACAATAACGATAAGCCTGGGCTTGAAGGCGTGAATTCTGAAAAGAAAACATTAACCCGCCCTTCTCTGACAGTCAGTCTGCCTGTGCCTCAGTCCTGCTGTGGAGGGTCCTTCCAGACCAGAGAGTTACCCGAGATGACCTACTACGGATTCTGCAGGCGCCTTCACCTTAATGTTTCCCCTCCCCCCACCGCTGCACCTGGCCGTCCTCTGCGCCGGAATCTACCTTCCTTCTCTTCCCAACTGAATCCAGCCCTGCTTCTCTTTAAAGCACTTGGTTGTTAAACATTGAAATTGCCGGACGTGGTGTATTTTAAACGGATCCCGAGCTCCTTAAGAAAGTGCCTTCCTGCCTCCCCAAGTGCCCGAGCACAGAGCCCTCCCAGGGCGCCTTCGTTCCGACACTCTCCTGTGCTCCCGAGTCCGGTGACAGGACCCCCGGTTTCTGGGGGAGCTGCGAAATGCGAGCGTAAATGCCACCGCCCAGGAGAATGTCTTCCTTAGTTATAAACCAGTCATGTGAAGAAAGACTCCCTCCCGGGCCAGCAACGTGGCTTTATGATGGATGGTCCCCGTTCCTCCCCCTCTGCCTTCCATTACAGGGCTCCCTGCGGTAGTAACACCGCCAGGTGAGCAGAGGAGTCCCAGCCTCACCTGGCGAATGCCCCTGAATAGGGGTCCCCCACAGGCAGCACCGGGTAGGCAGGTGCCAGATGGGGTGGGTGGGTGTGGGGACTGCTGGAGTGAAGGGGTCCCTCAAGGTAGTCGCTGAGGAGTTCCGAGTCTCCCCGGCAGGACCGTTTTCCACGGTATTGCTTTATAATCAGTGTTTCAGTAACAAGCAAAAGCAAAACAAAAACAGAACTCTTAAATCACAAGGAAAGAGTGTCTTCTCTCTCCTGTACAGGTAGCCAGAGAATGCAATAGCTGGGCACTTTGGATTCTCAACGAGTATTTCCAATTTGAATCTGCCTTATTTATTTGCTGTGCCAACGACTTCTCAGTCCCCTCTGCCGACATTAATCTGAGCTAGTTCCGTGCGTGAATCACCGGCAGGCTTCGGAGGCACATGACCTGTAGCATGTCAACAGAGCTTGTACAAGAGTCATGGTGCTAAGCTCAGCTTGCTTTCCCAATGAGCAGGGAGTATTTAAAACAGGCTACTAAACTGTCGGTGTGCAAATCAGTGACATTAGTGCATAGTCCCTGCGAACACAGCAGCATTTGTGACTTTGCACAAGCGTTAATGTGGAGTCATTTGTGTGACCGACTGATACGTGGCAGCTTGATTCTGGCAACAGTTCTGTTTGTGAAGACCACCCAGTTTCATGCGAGTGTTTCACCAGACAACCAGTGATTTCATCAGAATTTAAATTAGAGTTTACCCAGATGTGGAAGTGCTGGCACCTAAATTTATCGACGCTAATGGAAAGCGATACAACCAAATTGCACATGTTAAACATCGAAGATAGCTTCCTTTTCTTTTGTTAGATGCAAAAGTTTGTTGCTGTATTTGTGCGTGTGTGTGTGTGAGAGAGAGAGAGATGTTACATTTGTCTGCTTTCCATTTGGATCTGGTTTGATTGGTATTTATAGCAAATTGGGGGGAACCCAATACTCTTCAATTTTATGTTTTAAAATCCAAGTCAGATACTTAGGCTCTTGAAAAAGATGCTATTTGGAGCAACGAGGCAAGACACCCTAGAATCAAGCTGTCGACAGGGAGGGATCCCAGATGTTACATCAGTTGCTGGTATCTAAGTGACGGAAGCATCTAATGCATGTCTCCTTCTCTACATGGGACTGAATTAAGTCCAAAAAGAAAAGTTGTCTGTCTGTAAATTTAACACTGAAGATCTCAGTTTTAGACTTACATGATAAAATCAGAGATTATTTCCCCATGAATTACTTTTCTCCGTAAGTGGAAAATGCCAAAAAAAAAGTGATACCTCATGAAGCATCTAGAAAGAAAAATGATAAGTCCTGGCCGGTTGGCTCAGTGATAGAGCGTCGGCCTGGTGTGCAGGAGTCCCGGGTCCGATTCCTGGCCAGGGCACACAGGAGAAGCGCCCATCTGCTTCTCCACCCCTCCCCCTCTCCTTCCTCTCTGTCTCTCTCTTCCCCTCCCACAGCCGAGGCTCCATTGGAGCAAAGATGGCCCAGGTGCTGAGGATGGCTCCGTGGCCTCTGCCTCAGGCGCTAGAGTGGCTCTGGTTGCAACAGAGCGATGCCCCGGATGGGCAGAGCATCGCCCCCTGGTGGGCATGCCGGGTGGATCCTGGTCGGGCACATGTGGGAGTCTGTCCAACTGCCTCCCCGTTTCCAACTTCAGAAAAATACAAAAAATAAAAAAAATAGAAAGAAAATGAATGTTTTTATGGCAAAGCACCATTGATCATTAGAACATCGTGCAATTTAAATGTTGGCATGATTATTGAATAAGGTGACACACTGGCAAGATATGAACTGGTGTCTTAGTGTTGGTTTCAGGCATAATTGTCAATGGAGATGGGGGTCTGGAGAACAGGAGATATGTTTCGGTTCTCCTACGCTGTCAAGTATGTCAACAAGTCCTCTCTTCCTCATTTTTAATGCGTGTCTGTAACTTATTGCTACTCTGTTTTGGCACAACGTGTCTTTCAGCACAGTTTACATATCTTCGTAGTTAGTAAGTCATTTATGTATTGTTTTCTGACAGTTTAAGCCAATGGGTTATAAAAACACAGAAAACGAATCCACCTCTGAACTCTGCGTGCTGTTCCGTCTTTCCTCCTATCATTGATTTGTCACCTCAGACCTGACACATTTATACTGATTCTCCCCATGATATACAGTTCTAAACGTCACAAGAGTTTGTGTGTGTGTGAAAATGTGTAAAGGTTCTCTAGAACCAGCTGTTCCACAGCTAAATGGTATGACATTTGTCTGCCCTCAGGTATCCGCAGACTGTGACAAATAGGACAGGTTGGAGGAGTCTGTACTACATTAAAGGTTCGGCGGGAGAAAATGTTCTTATTCTTCCGAGAGTGGAAGCCGACATTGCGCCTGCTTGACAAACTCCAGCCCACGTGAACACAACCACCCCCCTGTGCCGGCACAGGTGAGGATGACGACCCTAAAAGAGCCTATAGCGCTGGGAATGAGGTCTTCTCTAAACTTAGAAACAATGGCCTATCTGAATCCTTCATGCAGAAAATAATTCATAATACATGGCTCACAAAAACTAGGGGATATTTAAAAATGAATATGAAGCAATAAAAAAAGAAGCGTTTTTTATTTTTAATGAACAAGAACATCAGAAAAGCAAATGACAAGTCAAAGAAAGTTGTTTGGTTATGCAAATGAAATGCAAAGCCGACTTTTATTTCACTGGTGAAAACGCCCTACGCAGAAGGCTGAAAGTCCTGGAGTATCGGCATGTTCCCTGGCCCCTCATTTTTGCTTAGTTCATACACTCTCCTGTTCTCCCAGACCAACATTCGTACCTTCTCTTCAAAACTTCACCGTCATCACCCTGGCCTCATTCCCAGCTCATGCCCTTACTTCCTAACTCACTGAGACGGCATTGGGGAGATGAGAAGAGGAATTCCATAGCTCCCCCTCGCAGCATCCACCTACCTTTGCTGACCCATCCTGCCTTCCTTCTAGTCTGCTATGACTGGATGATCTGTGTCCCGGCTGCGGGCAAACTCTCCAGCTGGGCGTGAGGTACCGTCCCCTCTCACTTACTCATGAAGGGCATCGTTTCCCCTGATACCTTCATCCTCTTCTGCACGGTCAGCTTTCCTGTGTTCACTGGATGTTTTCTGTCGGTATCCAAATATTATTTAACCTTTCAAAAGAAACAAACTTGAACTCTTACTCTACCCTGTTACCTCTATAATTATTGAGTTTCTTTCTTTCTTTCTCTTTACAGTAGAAACCCTCAACATGGGGGCTTATTCATGCTCATTCTGGCTCTATGCCCCCCGCAGTCCTTGAACCTACACTCCAATCCAGCCTTTGCCAAAATACTCCATAGGTCGGTGCCTTGCATATCTGTGAACGCCATGTTTAGTCCTCATCTCCTTTAAATCCTTCTGCTCTAAATGTTCATGACCCCAGACTCTCCTGGTTTTATTATTACCTCAATGAACATCTCTCTGCAGCTACTTTGCCATTTTTCCTTGTCCGCCTAACCATTTCATTTCATTGGAATGGTCTGGGGATTTTTTTTTTTTGTAAAACAATCTCTTCTTGACTATGTATCTGAAGAACCCCCAAAATTCTGTTTTCAATCTGGGTTTTTCTGCTGAACTTCAGGCTTGTAGATCCAGCTGCCTTTTCAGTATTTCCATTTGAAACATGAATGCGACTTTCAATTTTAGCATTCTAAAAATTTTTTTGAAAATTCTACTTTTTTTCTTTTTATAATACAGATTTCTCCCACAATCTTCTCCATCCTCCACCAGTATGTTGGACCAAAAACCTTAGTAATTATTGACTGATCTCCGTCTCTTACCAACATCAACGTCACCACACTGGCCTCGACTGCCATATCACTAAGTGGAAGAAGCCACTCTGTAAAGTTTACATACTCTACAATTCCAACTATTTGACCTTATGGAAAAGGCATAACTATTGAGACAGTAAAAAAAAAGTGGCTACCAGGAGTTGGGGCGTGGAAAGAAATAGATAGAACAGAGAGGATTTTTAGGGCACTGGATATACGCTATAAATACTCAAACAATTGATACATATTATTATCCATTTGTTCAAGTGCACAGAAGGTACAGACCAAAAGGGAACCATCATGTGAATTACTGACCTACAGAAATTATGATGTGTCAATCTGTTGTAACAAATGTCCCAATCTGGTGGGAGGTGTAGATAATGGAGGAGACTATGCATGTGGGTGGGGTGGGAAGGAGTGGACAAAGGGCACATGGAAAATCTTTATACATTTATCTTAATGTTGCTGTGAACCTTAAACGTCTCTAAAAATAAATTTTAACTAAAAAATTTAAATGTGCCATTTGGTTGCTTAAAATTCCTTAGGTTGGCCCGGCGTGTGGAAGTCCCGGGTTCAATTCCCGGTCAGGGCACACAGAAGAAGCACCCATCTGCTTCCCCAGCCCCCCCCTCCTCTCTGTCTCTCTCTTCCCCTCCCACAGCCAAGGCTCCACTGGAGCAAAGATGGCCCAGGTGCTGAGGATGGAACCATGGTCTCTGCCTCAGGTGCTAGAATGACGCTGGTTGCAATGGAGCAATGGCCCCAGATGGGCAGAGCATCGCCCCCTGGTGGGCATGCCAGGTGGATCCCAGTTGGGCACAAGCAGGAGTCTGTTTCTCTGCCTCCTTGCTTCTCACTTTGGAAAAATACTAAATAAATAAATTAATTAAATTATTGCTTAAAATAACCTATAGCTATCTTATGTTATTTTATTTGGGTTAAAGCTAAAATCTTCACAGTAACCTACAATGCCCCAGAAGGCCTCTTGACACCTACCGAGCCTCACATCTAAACCCTTTCCCTCTGCTCACGCTGTTCCAGCCATCATTGCTCGTTTGCTGTGCCAAGAGGTCAGACACAGTCCTGCCCCACATCCCGGCATCTGGAGTTCCACCTGCAGGCAGGGCTCCCACACCGGTGCCATGTGTGTGGTAGGCAGAATGACGGGCCTGTGAATATCCTTGTCCGCTCTCTGGGTTTTGCGAAGGCATTTCCTTACGTGCCAGAAGACACCCTGCAGATGTGATGAAGTTTAGAGTTTTGAGACAAGAAGATGATCTTGTATCATACAGACAGTCCTTAACTAATCACAAGGACCCTCACAGTGAAAGGAGGGAGGCAGAGACAGAGAAGAATCTGTCACCGTGGAGGCAGATGTCAGAGGGTTCCAAGAAGCCATGTTGATTGACTGGTCTTGAGGGTGCGGGGAAAGCCACACTCCAGGAAATGCACGCAGCCTCTGGTACCTGGAGAAGACAAGGCCGTGGGCTCTCCACGGAGCTTCCCTAGAAAACACAGCCTTGACTAGACCTTGAGGCTTTAGCCCATTAATCGATTTTGAACTTCTGACTACTAAACCTTCCAGCTAATAAATCTGTGTTGTTTTCCTCTAAAAAGGTTGTAAAAACTCATTGTAGGAGCAATAAAAAAAAACACGAAAAAACAAAAACAAAAACAAAATGAATACAGATTATTTGCTGAAAAGTCTTATTTTCAGCAAGACTTTTTGGGCCCACCCCACTTAAAATTACAAGTGTTTCTTCCTACCTGCCTTCCCTGATGCCGGTGCTTTATTTTTCTCTTTACCACTTGTAGCCATCTTACATTTTGTTACGTATTTCCCTCCATCCTAGGAGAACCGAAGCTCTAGGGGGGTTATTTAGTGGCTGCGGCTTTGTCAGCACCTAGGACAGCGCCCGACGTCCTGGCTCAGACCACGCTCGCTGGGTAAGGAATGACCATGGAAGAAAGGAATCGTGCTTCCCTTCACGTTGCTCCCTCTCTTTAGCGCCACTAGTTTCTGGGCTTTGCAATCTTCTCTCTGTACCTCTATAAGGTCAGCTGACACATCGTTAGATGGCTAGTTGTTTATCTTTTGTCTTCACATTAATTCTGGAAGAGCAGGGTTGAGATCATCTTTGAAGTGCACATCCACGCATGATGCCAGGCGCACACAGCGTTCAGACGGAAAAAGGAATGCAATCTCCCGGGAGAACTCCTTCAGCAAGGAGATCACTTGAAGGTTCTCGCAATTCTTCATCGTAAGATCCGAGGCAGCTCGCTAAATCTTTCTAGGACGCCCTTCATTGGCTATACCATGAACCCTATATCACAGGGTTCAGGTGTGTTAATTAATATAGGTGCTATTTCTCTGTGAGTGAGAAAACTTTTTTAAATTACATGCTTCTACTCTAGTATCCCAGAACCAAGTAGGAAACAGTTTAGTGTTCAGCGATGGATGTCTCCTTTTTCATAGAAGAATTTCTATCTTCTTAATCACACTCACTAACATCCAACAGTACCTGGATGACAATCAAGTCTAGATTACTATTCTTGAGTTCTGTCTTAAGTTCAAGGGCAGACATGGGTTTTCATCACTAAAAGGAGCTGTGAGATTCAGCATGGTTGAAGCCCTATCACCTATCTGTTCGATACACTCCTGAATAAATTCTTGCTGTGTGGCTACAATGACCCGGGCAATCTTCTGCAGGTAACAAAAGTCCGAGCAGGGGAGCATCATGGCCATTTGTACTTCGAAAAATTGATCTGTGGAGGTTGGATTTAAGGACTGAGCTAAAGGCATGAAGATCCATTAGGGGGCCTTATACTGATCAAAAGAAGGGATGACAATCCCGCTAACTAAAGACATCCTTCACACGGGTTGAGTGCTGTTGGATGTACTCAGGACACAGAGAAAATATACAGGTTTTCTGAGTTTCCCAGTCATGTAGGTGAGGCGAAATGAGGAATTGAAAATCCCTGCCAAGATTCTAGCTTGGGTGACCAGCTGATTAATGTGAGTAACTATGACAGAAAATGCCAGGGAAAGCACTGGTTTAGAGGGAAGGTGATTAATTCCGTCTGTGACAGGCCCTTCCGCCAGGATGACTGGAGGCTCCTGAGGAGTGTGTACAGTGACCCGCTGATGTTAAGACTCTGGGTAAATGATAAGGCTTTTACAGTTTCTTTCCGAGGCACGGCTGGGCGACTTGTATGAGCAAGTCCTCAGTTTTAATGAGTGCAGTGGCTATTCCCTTCTCGGTCTTCACACGAAAACACCCAAGTGGGAGAGATGCAATCGGAGGAGTGACCTTACCTCCCGAGCGGTCCGCTAAAATATGTTCAGTGCCCAGGAGCAGATTTTCATCTTCCTGCTTAATGAAGAAACCTCAGCCTCAACCCTCCCAAAGGGCCTCTCCGACAACTCAGAGAAGCACTAAAATAACTGTCCTCCACGGAACGTTGCAGACAGCACCATCACAACACATCATCACGGAGAAGTGAGTCACGTATTGATTTCCTAGCGACCCCTGGATCTTCATTAACACACGCTGCGGACACTTTGACTTGAAATCTCATGCCGGTTTCCGGGGCTGAATCTATTTCGGAGAGTGGCTAGGACAGATCCAATGTGACAGGCGCTGTTGTGCAATTACTGCGTTTCCCTGACACTGACATCTTTTAATTCATGCTCGCAGCATTCTGGTGCATGCGGGATTATTAGCGATTATTTTCTTAGGTGAGAAAACTGAGCCAGTGAGTGGAGTGACCATCAGTGTCAGAGCACACTGTCCGCGAAGCGGCCGACTTCAGTTTGAAGCTCGGCTCTTGGCCATTCGCCTTAATCTCTTTCAGCCCCAACTGAATAATTAATAAAGGAAGCCTATCTAGAGAACAGAAATATTTTTTTAAAAAAAATAATAATAAATGACTCATATTATTAATTAGTATTCAGTAAAAGGTATCTTAACAAATTCTGGCCACCTGCCCTGTATACCACTTAACACGCTCAGCCTCATTTCACTTCCAAACTAATAAAAAGCAAAGATCAATAAAATAGGCAAACTTCTCTTTCTGATAAGAATAGCAAAGAGAAAGTTAAAGTTAATAAATGCATCTATTAAGAATAACAGAAATAGGCCCTGGCCGGTTGGCTCAGTGGTAGAGCGTCGGCCTGGTGTGCAGAAGTCCCGGGTTCGATTCCCGGCCAGGGCACACAGGAGAAGCGCCCATCTGCTTCTCCACCCCTCCCTCTCTCCTTCCTCTCTGTCTCTCTCTTCCCCTCCTGCAGCCGAGGCTCCATTGGAGCAAAGATGGCCTGGGTGCTGGGGATGGCTCCTCGGCCTCTGCCCCAGGCGCTAGAGTGGCTCTGGTCGTGGCAGAGCAACGCCCCGGAGGGGCAGAGCATCGCCCCCTGGTGGGCAGAGCGTCGCCCCTGGTGGGCGTGCCGGGTGGATCCCGGTCGGGCGCATGCGGGAGTCTGTCTGACTGTCTCTCCCCATTTCCAGCTTCAGAAAAATACAAAAAAAAAAGAATAACAGAAATGCTTGGGACACACACTCATACTGTGTCTATGTGTATATACCTACTTATTCTAGTTAGAGTCTAGAAAGGTGCCACAGACACGACACTAGTTCATACTGAAAAGCGTCTCTGAGAGGAGACACAGAGCTGTTGGTTTGTCTTAAGTCTCTGGTCATAATATTTTTGTCGAAAGCACAGTACATAATCTTGTTTCAGGTGCATAGCTATTTCAATACCACTTAGTGAGTATATGTCATTGACTCCTCAGCGTTGACCTTGTGTTCCAGAGCTCTCTAAGTATAACTCGTACTTGAAAGAAGCTTTTCTAACACAAATGTATTTGTTCTAGAAGAAACATCACATTCTTCTTAGGAACCCCAACTCAGGATCACGAGACCGTGCGTGCTTTAGCACTATGATGGGGGGGGGGGGAGGGGAGCATTTTAAACAACAAGATCACCACCGAAGACAACACAAGTGCAGAAGGAATGGCACTAAATAGACCGTAAAAAGGCCTAAAAAGACCACTTCTTTCCCGTGTCCGTGAAAAGAAGATGGCAGACCCTTGCCTTGTGTGACCCCAGCTGGGAATGTGCAGTCCAGCCTGCTCCACACTCTCGGCCATCCTGCACCCATCCGTGCGTGACCGCGAAAGCACCCGGAGCACGAACTCTGAGTCACACACACATTTTATCATGTAGGTTAATATAGTGCGTGTGAATAATGAGAATCAACTATCTGTGCATACATTCTTACATCCAGAAAAAAGATTATTTTTCAAAACTGAAAACAAAAAGGACACTGTCCGACAAGCAAACGCAGAGAAGAGCTGCCGATGGGACAACTCTACTGCCATGAGCACCAGCAGGAGCTCTGGAGGCCGAATAAACAACGTCAGCCGTGACAGTGTCGAGCACGGGGAATACAGTGGGTCGTGTGGTAGTCACTATGGGTGGTGCCGGGTGGGCGCTGGAAATACCGGGTCGGGGACACCTGGTCAAGTATACGGTCATCTAACCTCTATGCTGCGCACCTGTCACTAATGCAAAAACAATACGGAATATAAACTGTCATTTTAAAAATTAAAAATGTAAAAAAAGACTAATGCAAAAGGCAGAGAAGAGACAAGATCAGGTGGGTGATTTCAGAGAAAATAAATTAAAACTAAAGATAAAATCGGATGAGTAGGCTGCAAATCAAGAAGAGAGGAGCAGCGATGAAGGAGGTCTTCCGCCGTGCCTTCATCAGACTCCGGACAGACTGGGATAGAAGGAGTGACCGTGAAGAAAGGTGAATAGCAGTTACCTAAACTCAAATGAAACACAGACAAACACACCGGCAGTACCTCTCAGTACTGGGGGGGGGGGATGGCCCAGTGAGAAGTAGGGGGCATGTCTGGAAGTGGGGTCTGATCTCTGAGGCGCAGCCTGGTTTGGGGAAAAGGCAGATCAAGGCAGGAGAGACGCAGGACCGTGGAGTCACCGGAAGGGGGAGAGCACCGAATGGTAACATTTATACCAGTGTCCCTTGGAGACGCCAGACCCGGAAATGAGTTAAACAACTAAGTGAAAAGGAAGCTACGTGGAGTCACTGCTGAAATTGTAGAAATCCCTCTGAGAGACTCGGTGTTGTACCTGCTGGCTTTCTCTTTAGTGGAGAGAGAATGCTGAGTAAAAAAAGTCTTGTTGGCTCGTGGTGGTCACCTAGAAAAGATCCTCTTCCCAACAGAAGGGAAAGGATTGGGAGTCGCCCAGTAGAAAGACAGAAAGACAAGTAAAACAGGCCCACCGGAGGCTTAGACAGTCCGAGGAGAGCCCACACGCTGGCCCAGGAGGAACAAGCACGTGTGTTCCTCCAGATGAAAACTTGGGAAGGTTCGAACAGTGGCTGCCCGGCCGACACTGAGACGCAGGCGGGATTCTGAACGCGTCCCTGGCCCCGATACAGAGATTGTCCGGGTGGGCCAGACCTAATCTTCCGAGCTCTTTAAGAGGCGGAAGCAGGCAGAGTGACCGAGCCCCACTGCCTCCCTGGAAGGAAGCAAACAGGTGTGCTGGGAACCTGCTGGTGGACGGGGACTCCCGCGGAGGCTGAGAACGCCCCCGGCTGACGGCCGGCAGGAACAGGGACCTCAGCCCTACAACTGGGGCGGTGTGCGTTCTGCCGACCCCAGGGAGCCTGGGGGAGGACCCGGAGCCTCAGGGAGGAGATGTCGACTTCCACGTGCACCCCGAGCAGACGATGCCGCTAACTTGGGGACATGGCTGGGCAGCTTGGACCTCGGCTCCCCTGTCACCTGGCGTCTGGCATGAAGATGGGTGGTGCCATGCTCAGAGGTAAAATACGTGCTGTGCCCCTGGGAATGGGCCTGGCTCTACCTGGAACACCCGGGCCTGTCTGGTCTCTGCACGGACCTCCCTTCTCCGTCTTCCTTCCACGTCTTCGAGCTTCCTTAGAGCTGCTCACGCGTGCACTCGGAGTAGTCTGGCAATCTTCTCAGTGACCTGACTCTGTCACTGAGTTCTGGTTATCAAGATGGTGTGGCATAGGCCAAAAGTCAGGCGTGTCCCTAAGCGAAATTAGGAGTCCAGAAACAGACCCGCACATCAGGTACTTGACGTGTGACAGCAGCTTCACTGCAATTCCAGGGGGAAGGGGTGTCATTTTGAATAAATGGTGCATGGCCAATTGGCTATTCATATGGAAAGAGGAAAATTGATTCACTCCTCACACTAGATGGATTGTTAACCCAGAGGTGAAACTTAAACAACTAGACAGGTTTTAGTAAATAACACAGAATTGTACCTTTGTGGTCTTGGGTAATCATATATTGCAGGTAGAATGCCTGCCTTTGAAAAAAGAGTTGATAAATTGGGCTAAATAAAAACGAAGAGTTTATATCCATCAAATGACATCTAGCACTATCAAAAACAAGAGGCTAACATATGAATTGAAGACATTTGTAATTCATAAAATGAATGCCATCTAGAACACAGATGAGTTCCTATAAATAATTTTTTTCAAGATATTATTCCATTTTTAGAGAGGAGAGAAAGAGAGAGGCAGGGGGAGAGAGAGGGAGAGAGAAGGGGGGAGGAGTAGGAAGCATCAACTCCCATATGTACCTTGACCAGGCAAGCCTGGGGTTTTGAACCAGTGACCTCAGCATTCCAGGTCAATGCTTTATCCCATTGTGCCATTACAGGTCAGGCCTACAAATGAATTTTTTAAAAAAGCAGAATGCAATAGAAAAATGAATTCAAATAATTAAACACTTTTCAAAATAGAATATGAAAATGACCAATTCACAAGAGAAAAAAATGCTCAACCTCACCCGTTATCAGAGCAAAACAACTATATTATTGCCACACATTATTAATATTTTACAAAGGCTGCAATAATACTAAGTGTTGGGAAGGATGTGGAACGTGTTGGTGGGAACCATTCTAGAAGACCATTTTTCAGCATCTAAGCTGAATATGTTAGTACCATATAACTTTTGCATTTGTACATTTAGGTATATACTCAAGACCAATAACCATATATGAGTGGCAATAAAAAAACTATCAGAGTAGTGCTATCATAAAATTACCAGCTGGAAATGACCCAAATGTCCATCAACTCTAGGATGACTAAATAACAGATGCAATGTCTGTATAGTATAACCCTCTACCACACAACTTATGTGCTGTGTATGCACATCAGTTACAATGTATTTAAAAGATATACAAGCTAGCTGCTACACTCTGCAGAACCATAATGCTCCAATGTTTCTAAAGTGAAACATCAGGTTTCTAACTTCTAGCCAGGGCTCTAACTGCAAAATGGTTCTAGATTATTGGAAAACCCAATTAGGGAAGTCATCTAAAAAGTTACGGAAGACCAGACAAATGTGGCTCACGACCCAGGGGACTTTTGGCATCTTGTCTGGTCCTTGTCCTCACAGACTAAGCAGACATTTGCTGTGATTAGAGGGACAATGCCTGTCTCTACGTGTCCTCTGCAACCTGCCTCGATTCCGGGAGACATCCCTGTGTGTCCTGACTCCATCAACACCCCGTGAGCCTGCCCTTTGCACCTTCCTCTGGCACCAAGTGTGGGTGGTGGTGAGGTCACAGCTTCTGTCTGAGACCCGTGCCTCAACCCCAGCTCCTTGGGGACCCATCTTGGCACTCCTGAGAGGACATGCCTGAGGTGATAACAGAACACAGCAGGTGGACGGGGGAGGGGGGCGGAGATGGGGATGCGTCAGGACAAGGCACAGAAATGGGTTATTTGGTGGGGTGGGGGAGTGTTTGTCTGATAGCCAGGACCCTGACATCACCAGAATGAAGTCACGTGGAAGGCTTGGGCGAGGACGGCAAGGAGAACGTTCACGCCACACGTGCCTGCGCACCTGGGGTCCACACAGTGTGTTTCCAGCCAGTAGAGTGAATTAAATGTCAGCCACGGAGTGTGCTATTCGGGTGGTAAGCCCAGATTGGGAGCCACACCTCACTGTGAATTCTGGCTTTCCGATCTCACATGTAACAAGACTTAGGCGGCCTACTCGATTTCTCGTTGTCTCAGTTTTCCCATGTGTGCAATGGGAACAATATCAGAATCAATCTCATAGTTGTGATTTCAAGAAGTAGATACACTAATAACTTGCAACACACTCCTCAGAGTGCCCGACTTATAGAGTCAGAGCCTGACGAGTGGCAGCTGGATATTTTGAAATAATGTTAATGTAGAAATTTAGTGAATTATAGAAAGCAATGACATTAACAAAAGGAAACCATAAAAGAGAGGTTTCGCCGTTTCCCGTGATCTGCTCATCACAATTCCTTTCATAGAATGAAAGCAGTTCTACGTGGACGTTCAGCAAAAGCAAGCGTTTCAGGAAGAAGAAACCTCTGTTTTTTTGATGCCTGAAGCTAAGAGACCACCTCAAGGAGTCTGCTTGGTCCTCTATCATCAACACCGGCTCAGACTGTCACTGTGCCCTGGGGACAATCGTCAGGGTTCAGTCCACACTCAGGCTCTCCTGAGTCAGCCGTTAACTCCCTGCATGAGCAGGTCCACTGTGCCCCGGCCATCGGGGTCCCGCTGGTGGGTTGCCATGCCAACTTCCTTGGACCCCGAAGGCTGGGGACGTCCATCTCGGCAATCCCTCTTTGCGTTGACCTGCCTCTCAAACCGCCCTCCCCAGGGTTTCTAGCAGAAGGGGAGCGGCTCTACTGTGAAACCCCGCCGTGGGGAAAGCAAAGGGTCCGGAAACGGAGGTGGAAGAAGCCCTCTTCATTGTCCACACAAACTGGATTGCAGAACTGACCACCCACTGGTGTCAGCGATCTCCTGCGGGAGGCCCCAGATGCGGTACGGGCAGGGACCACATATAGAAGGTGGGTGGAGCTGCCCCTCTTCCCGTCCTGTCCCTGCTCCTCCGCGGGGCCCCAAGGCGGAGAGAAAGGGTGTGCAGACTGAGTGGGACACGTCTACTCGTCAGAGCTGTGCTCACCGAGCCCCTGCTGGCACTCCGGGGCTGGTCCCGTCCCGGGCCCTCTGCCGGGGTGGGATTGGGCGCCAGGAGAAGCTGCGACCTCACCAGAGGTGGCCGCATGCTGTCCTCCGTTCCAGCGCTGGGCGGAGAGAAGACACCGGTTCCCTTGCAGCTGCACAAGGAAACACGCCAACTCTTGTCAAGAAGGGTAAGTGGAGGTGATGTCAGTCATTGTTTTCTGAGGCCAGCAGAGGCCGTAGCCAATTCCCGGGCCTCTCCTTCCTTGGGCACAGCTCGTGGGGATGCGGTGGCGCCGGGGTTTCCATCACGCTGACCCGGCCCCCCACCACCACCACCACCCGAGAGAGTTTGCGCTGACACTGCCTCCCTCCCCTCCAGGTTGCAGGACAGACGCAAAGCGCTGGGGGAGATGCCCAGCTGTGGGCTCTTGACCTCACTGCAGAAATGTAGCCTGTCCCCGGGAACGCAGTGATGAGAACCAAGTCCTCTCCCGGCAGAGATTGGGGCCCAGGGGCGCAAACACTCACAGACAACTGGGGAGCCCTGGCCGGGGGAGCCCTGGCTGGGGGAGCCCTGGCCGGGGGAGCCCTGGCTGGGGGAGCCCTGGCTGGGGGAGCTGGCCGGGGGAGCCCTGGCTGGGGGAGCCCTGGCTGGGGGAGCTGGCCGGGGGAGCCCTGGCCGGGGGAGCCCTGGCCGGGGGAGCCCTGGCTGGGGGAGCTGGCCAGGGGAGCCCTGGCCGGGGGAGCCCTGGCTGGGGGAGCCCTGGCCGGGGGAGCCCTGGCTGGGGGAGCCCTGGCCGGGGGAGCCCTGGCTGGGGGAGCCCTGGCCGGGGGAGCCCTGGCTGGGGGAGCCCTGGCCGGGGGAGCCCTGGCCGGGGGAGCCCTGGCTGGGGGAGCCCTGGCTGGGGGAGCTGGCCGGTACTTCCCATCAGTCACTTAAAGTGATCACTTATTAACGTGCAAGGTCGAATTTATTCCAGGTGAGTTCTGTCATGTTAAAAGGATGGCTCTAGAAGGACGGCTTGTGTCCTGCATGCTAACGGGGTAGCAGGGATGGAGTTAACCTCTCAGCGACTCAGGGTGAGTTTGTTTTCTTCGTTCCACGACTGCGTGCTGGTGGGCTGGGATGGACGCCGCTGAGATGGCCCGGGCAGAGGGGACAGGGTTCCCAGGGGCTGCTCAGGGGGAGCCCTGGGCACCTCGGGAAGGCAGGTGGGCAGAGGACCTGCAGGGACCAACACGCATCGACCGAAGGTGCCAGCTGTATGCTTGCAGAGCGCAGAACCCCCGGTCGGCCGCCAGAAGAGAACGGGGGGGGGGGGGTGTCTCGTAAAGGGAAAAAACTGACTCTGAAAACAGGCTCCCGGACGTGGACCTTGACAGGCTACCCCTGAACGGGATCGAGGGATTGTCAGCTGCTTTGCACGTGGCGTGAGGCTCCTGGGTCACGGATAGAGGAGGGTAGGCAAATGTATATGAAGACACATTTTTTTAGAGACTTGGTATCAATTGTGATTACACCTTCCGTGAGCATGGTGCTTTCATACGTACAGAGTACTCTTAAAACCACTTATAGTTGATGCTTACAGCAGTCTCGGGAGATAGGCCGGATGGATACTAGTGTTTCCCCAACTTGAACGATGGAGTCACAGAGACTCTGAGGTTCCCTGTAACTTCTGGCCTTCCCTCACTGAGCTGGGACTGAAGTTAAGCTCTCAAAATGTGTACATCCGCCCCTTCGTTCACTATGGTATATACTAACTCTTCCTAATTAGAGCCGTGCTTTGATTTACATAAAACATCGCTTGCCGAGAAACGATCAAAATAATTAGACAGAAACAAAATCTTGCTAAATTTCCATTTGCTGCCGCAGATATATGATATCTAAGATTAAAATATTAAATTGCTTTCCTTGAAGTAAATTTACGTTGTCTGCCTCGCCTGTGAAGAATTCAAAAAGCATTTTACAGATGATAATGGAGCTTGTACAAAATGCTGATTAGAGCAGAGCGCGGGAGATTTTTCATGCCGTACCTATCTCCCTAACAAAGGATGAAACACATTGTGTCCTAATTTATTACGGGAAACGTAGTCAAAATCAATCACGCGGTATAAAGTGAGTTTCCCTAATCTATGCCGTGGTACTGTTTCATGTTATGTAGGCATTATTCATGGGGATGGGATAAATATCCGTAGAGAGTAAAACAAAGCTATAGACCATAATGACAAATAATGGGGAGAAATATATGGCCGCGTAGAAGGCGGCGAGGGAAGACACGATGCCACATGAGCCAGGGGCTGGGGTTGCGAGTGTGATTTAAAGCCCTGCAGAAACGGCCGGGTTGCTTCCAGGAAGAGCATTTACATCACGCTCCCAGGACCGGCGGTACCAGCGAGCACGGCCTGGGGGATATTTCACTTGCTAAGAGTAACGAAGACGCCGCACAGGGTGTATGTAGCTCTCTGCAAGGCAGACTTGAGAGAACTCGAACTCTAGGGAGGAGGACAGAACCTCAAGTTTTTCTCGTTGTTGTTTTTCTAAAAACAGAATTGAGGTTCTGAAGTTCTCTAAGCGTGTCGTGACCGACATGGAGGCCGTTACCAACACAGTGGCTCGGATCTCAGAATGGGTTTTTCCAAAACCCAAAGGGGCGATTATTCATTTTCTTGAAAGGCCTTGGTCAAAAGGCGGTGAGTCTAAGGGAGAATGGCGGTGAACAGACAGACTCCCCAGAAAAGGGAACCGGAAACACCATCCGTGCACATGTCTGGGTCTGAGCTGGGCAGCCGTCTTCTAAGTCAAGAAAGATGTCTCCAAGACACGTCAGACCAGCGAAGAAGAAACTTCCAGTGTGATTTCACATCTTTTAAGAAGAAACACACACACACACACACACACACACACACACATACACACGCGCGCACACACACACACACACACACACACACCAGACAAAGAAGCAGAGCATCTCCTCTTCCAAATGGCAGATGGAGAGAACTCAAGGTAGGCTATTAAAAAATGAGGCACAGCCTGACCTCGTGGTGGCGCAGTGGATACAGCATCGGACTGGGATGCGGAAGGACCCAGGTTCGAGACCCCGAGGTCGCCAGCTTGAGTGCGGGCTCATCTGGTTTGAGCGAGGCTCACCAGCTTGGACCCAAGGTCGCTGGCTCCAGCAAGGGGTTACTCGGTCTGCTGAAGGCCCGCGGTCAAGGCACATATGAGAAAGCAATCAATGAACAACTAAGGTGTTGCAACGCGCAATGAAAAACTAATGATTGATGCTTCTCATCTCTCTCCATTCCTGTCTGTCTGTCCCTGTCTATCCCTCTCTCTGACTCACTCTCTGTCTCTGTAAAAAATAAATAAATTAATTAATTTTAAAAAATGAGGCACAGGGGACCTTTGAGAAGGTCTTACTAATTTACAGTCAGAAGCAGCTCAGGGTGTGAGCACTTCTGGGTGATGCACACCATGCATCATCCTACAGACGTCAAGAAAAATTCTACCCCCTTCTTTTCTCTGTGTCGTTAACCTCAAGCTGGGAATGGTCTGAATCACCGATGATGAGCTGGTAGGAAAAGGGAAGGAGCCACCCCAGGCAGCCTCGCTAACAACACAAAAGGAGAGGAACGAAGGTCCGGGGAGAGCGGGAGAGGAGAAACCGCAGTAATCCCAACAGCCGTTCTGTATCCATAGTGGGTCGGGGAACATCGGACTCTCCCCTGAGTCCATGTTGGTGTGAACTTCTCGCCAAACCCCGGGCTTCTCCAGAGCATCTATCCCTTTCTCAAACTTACCGCCGGACATCAACTCATTGCCCACAGGAAAGACCGATATTGTGGAATGCACAGAGGACCAGAAGCACGCCTTCTGGCCAGGAGAAAGGATGAAGTAAAAATCGGAATCCTGGTTGTGCGGAGGACAAACCCCCAGAGCTCAAGCTGAGGCCAACTTAGGACAATGGGATCAAGAACCTACGTGGAAATCAAGTTACTGTTCAAAGCACTGAAGAGCGTTTCCAGGGCGCTAAGTTTGCCTGCACCGCGGTTTCCTTCCAGCAAAGATGTGGATGGCGCACCCCTTTGTCGTGTACACAGTCTACTGCAAAAAGTCAAGAGGACGAACGAGTTGAGCCACCTCTGCCTTGGGAAGTTTAATGAGCATCAGTAATCGCAACCTGAAGGGCAACATATTGAAGAAGTTGTTTAAAAATGTTGCATGAGAAACAGAGTCACCTGCATGGGCCTGCGTAGTCACCGAACACGGGAGCGACACTCGGCTTAGCACCCAGGGCCTTGCACTGACCCCTGGCTTCCTGTTATACGCCTCTGGATAAAGGTACCAGAGAGCAATTCTGCTGGGTGATTTCTCATCAAGGTTCTTCGTGCCTAAGAGGGGTTTACAAGAGGTCTCTGGGCTTCGACAGGAGAGGCAGATGTGGGCGCCGCCCCTGCTCCCAGCACGAAGACGAAGCCCACGCTGAGGCCGGCAGGCTGGTGTGGAAAGATACAGACACTGTCCGTCCTGCACCGTCTCTGTGCTCCTGGGTTCCGGACAGACCAGGTCGCCTCCAGCTCTTTCCACCGGTTCAGTGGTGTCTCCGTTCTCCCAGCCAAATGCATCTTTACTGAAAATCCAGGAGAACAGCGTTGGGGACCCAGAATACACCTGCCTCGTCGTGTGCAGATAGGCCTGTCCAGCTCCCCAACAAAAAATTGATTTCCACCCCCAACTCCTTGAATTTTCACTCAAAACAAAATTATCATGCAAAACCAAGGGTGGAGATTTATTCTGCGTGTTGGAGGCTGGCAACAGTCGGGAGCAGATGTGACTTTGTATACATGACCAAAAGGACATTTATGAACCGCAGCTAGTTAGAGCAGGGCCCCACGCCCGGTGTCATCGTGCAGAGGTAAGTCAAACCTGGAGCTATTCCTGTGTGTGGGGAACTGAATACTGCAGAGCCCCTGCTGTGGACTGTCCCTCTCAGGAGGTCATCCTTTATCCCAATCCCAGGTCAGCGAGCGATGCTAGCTGCCTGCTCAAACTGCCAGGGTGACACTTCAGAGAGAGAGTCTGGGAAGACAGACACGTGCGTCTGTTCCCCAGCTGAGTATTTCCTGCCAGCGTCAAGTCAGTGCTCAGAATCTTTGTGGGTTGAATGAATAAGTAATCGCCGTCCTCGTGGGTTAAAATCACCTCAGCACCTGGTCTCTGGCTTCCCAGCCCAGGCTGCCACTGAGTAGATCACAGACACCAGGAGCCGTGTGGATGGGTAGGCAACAGCTAGCCATAAATACAGTCTCACGGACGGAGCACTAACTCGTGCGGAGGACCAAGGGTCCTGTTTTCACAGACCGCCTCTCCCTACTGACCTGCTGCCTGGTGTCTCCGGCAGGAACAAACACCCCTTCAGGCTCTCCAGCATGCCTCTCCATAATTTATCATTTATTTGTAAATGATTAAGCCAATTCTATTGTGGTTTGTGTTTTCTTTTTTAAACAGCATATTAACACACATAATTAAAACCAAGTTTACAATCACACTCTCCAAGGGTACACAAAGATTACTACCATCGGGCTTTCGAAACGCCAGCCGACAAAAAATCTGAATGAATAATCCATCTCCCTCTACTCAGGCAAGCTGTAGTGGGCCGTGTGTCCTCCCGGTGGTATTTAACTCCTCTGAGGGGAGTCAAGACGCCTGTGGTCCTAAGGTTGGAAATGTGTAACATGGCTTTAGTTTCCAAGCTGGTCAGTTGCAGTGGTGATGTCTACCAGCACTGAATCTTTTATTGAATAAGCCCCCTCGTTAGCTAAGGGTGAGTTTGTACCCATGGTAGGACGCCAGCCCTTACAGCAAAAACAGTCGTGGGACGTCAACGGGACCCACCACGCCAGTGACCAGGGCGCACAGGCACAGCACGTGTTGGAGGGACTGTTCGCCCCTCCCCGTGGTCTCCACAAAGCCCAGGTGGCCGAGACTCCACGGGCACGGCCCCTCTGAGGGTCTGACCGGCACTGAGGCGCAGTCCTGGCTTTTCCTCTCACCGAGTGACCTCAGCTGGACGAGTCGCTAAGTCACTTGAAGCTTCGCTCGTATCCCCGGCAGGTTGGGGCTGCGATCCCGTTTCCTTCACTGAGCAGGATGGTCAGGACATAGAAACACAATGCTGAGCGTCGCCTGACAGCGCACGGACGTCTGGGAGCCACAGAACTGGATTGATGACAAGTGTCAGCATCGACTGTCCGGGCTAATCGGAGCAAGTCACGTGCTCTGTTTAAATTCCAGTCCTCTTGTCCACGAAATGGGATAATGGCCTATATTTCACAGAACGGTGTTGAGGCTAATTTATTATAAATAATGCTTACCAAATATCCCCTTACGCACTTTACGTTCAGGGAATGAAAACTGCTACTCTGGTTTTTCAGCTCTTGGTGATTTTTTTTTTTTCTTTTGTAAGCACCGGGTGTCAATTTCTCCTGCCTTTGTCCTGTATAACATTTATAATGTTTCACCTTTCCTTACACTGAATGCTTTAAAATGTCGGTATTTTCCTGAAATGGAAACTTAGGGGGTCTATAGTTTCCTTTAAGCAATGCACGAACTAGATTTTTGTATAAAGGAAGAAGCACAGGAACAAAGGTATTCTATCTCACAAACCTGGCCGGTCTCCCAGGGCTCTGCCTTCTTTTAGAAATGAACTTTCTCCCGACCGGAAATCTCCGCTGCTAAGATTAGCTGAGGGGCACCATCGGAGGGCTCTCCGGCAGCCGGCAAATCAGCGCCCTGTGACCTTTCCTTTCTCTTCCTGGAAACGGAGGCTCGGCCACTGGGAGAGGTTCCTATTTCCTCCCGCTCTGCCTGGAAGGGACAGACACACACAGCGGCCCTCCGGTGTTGACGGAGCACGCCCTCTTCCAGTGACACTGACTGATTTTCTTAACACATGCACGCACGCAAACTGAAATTTTTTTTTTTTTTTTTTTGTATTTTTCTGAAGCTGGAAACGGGGAGAGACAGTCAGACAGACTCCCGCATGCACCAGACCGGGATCCACCCGGCACGCCCACCAGGGGCGACACTCTGCCCACCAGGGGGCGATGCTCTGCCCCTCCGGGGCGTCGCTCTGCCACGACCAGAGCCACTCTAGCGCCTGGGGCAGAGGCCAAGGAGCCATCCCCAGCGCCCGGGCCATCTTTGCTCCAGTGGAGCCTTGGCTGTGGGAGGGGAAGAGAGAGACAGAGAGGAAGGAGAGGGGGAGGGGTGGAGAGGCAGATGGGCGCCTCTCCTGTGTGCCCAGGCCGGGAATTGAACCTGGGACCTCTGCACGCCAGGCCAACGCTCTACCACTGAGCCAACTGGCCAGGGCCAAAACTGAAATTTTTATCTTTTTTTTTTTTCATTGTCTGTCGGGTACACAAAGTTTGTTATTCATTCTTGATTCGGAGTGTGGTTTTTGATGCATGTGCGTATCAATTAAATTTTAAATGTATTTTTGAAAATATACTCAGCACGGATGCAAACCACCACTTCAAACAGCTATTGCCCTAGTTACATGCAGTTGGCACGGCCACCGATCAAGTCGGGAAACTTTAAAACACCGTGCGGTCAGGGTACAAAGAGAAAATGTCGTCCTGAAGAATCCGTGGTGTCGTGGAGCCCGTCCTGGGCTTTGAAGAGGCTCTGTGTCATCCGCCCTGGAACATCAACTTACTGCCACCTGCAGAAATGACCGCACAACGCATAGGAGCTTGTGTTGTGAGAAGAGTGGGCGGCCACGTCGAAAAGAAAAATGTTTAAGTCGATGTAAATGATGTAAATGAATGTTTCTGAAAGCCCGTGGCCCAGCTACGTCGGAATGGTCAAAAGTACATGTTAAAAAATGTGCATTGACCCATCTTTGAATTACAAAGTCAGACCCTGTGCATGTGGAGCAAGTTAAATGGTGTTCGTTTTTGTTGTTGTTGTTGTTGGCTTCTCTGTTTCCTTCTGTTTGGTTCTCACTAAGACCCCAGGAGACTTTAGGGGGTATTCGGTCACTGTCGATCGTGAAATGCTCGGCTGAAGACCTGGACACCCTCGACAGCTGCTGCTGGTTCAAGTGTGACCGCCCTAGTGTCTGAAGTTTAGTGGGTGTTGAGCAATGTAAAGATCACGTAGTGGTCGCCTTCGAAATTGTCTTCAGAAAACCCAGAATAAAATGTAACATTTACTGTGAGAGATCGTCAATACCTACAAACAGGACCAGGGTGTTTTCAAATGTTGAAATATATTACTTTACAGAAAACTAGATGTTCCTCTCAGATCTGATCACCTACGTGTGTTTTCAAATGATACGATAGAAGTTATCTTAGAGTTTGGATAAATTCATGGCTTCTCAAAGAGCATACAGTAAATAACTTCTGAACTTGAGTGCACCTGAGAAGCAATCTTCACATAATGTATCCAAATGTTTGTAATTTATCGTACAAGAGGCCGCTTTCTTGGACTTTCAGACGGGGATAGGTCATATCTGATCGTTTTTGAGACTTATCCATTATAAAAGTAAATTCAATTTAAAAGATTTACCAACAGGCCTTTCTTGCTTGCTTGCAGGGTGTTTAAAAGGACCACACTATACCCCACAAAAACATACAGAAGTGAAGCACAGCATTATTTCACAGAGGGCTCTCCATGCTGATAGGATAACGAAGAAACATCGTCTCTTCCTATTTTGCTGAAATGCTACATTTTTTATCATTGACAAGGTGTATGATGCTGTCTCTTTCCATTGCAAATACTTACAAAAGCCTCTACTTAGATGTGCTGTAGTGTTTGTGCCTCTTTGACTATTTTTATTTCATAACTATCTGAGAGTTTGCTTTAATTTTAAAACGTTTAAGCCCCCTCAAATTTTTGATAGATTTGGCCATCTTTGAAAACAAGCCTATAAAAGAGTCTATGCCTTTATGTTGATGTGATTTTAAAGCTTACTTGAGAAGTATGTCACTTAGCATGATGTGCTCAAGCTTCATCCATGTTGTCACGAATGGCAGACTTTCTTTTATGTAGCTGAATTGTATACCATCGTCTGTACAGACCACTCTTCTTCATCCATGTACATGAAAACAAAGAGTAGAGGGAAAGTTACAAAATGAAATAACATTGGCCCTGGCAGTGGTTCAGTGGATAGAGTGTCAGTCTGATGAATGGATGTCCCGGGTTTGATTCCCGGTCAGGGCACACAGGAGAAGTGCCCATCTGCTTCTCTCTCCCTCCCCCTCCCCCCTTCCCTCCCTCTTTCCCTCCTGCAGCCAGTGGCTTGATTGGTTTGAGCATGTCCCAGGGCACTGAGGATACTCCATTGGAGTGCATCAGTCTCAAGCACTAAAAATAGCTTGGTACTCAAGCATTGGCCCTAAATGGGGTAGCCAGGTATATCCTGGTTGAGGTGCATGCAAGAGTATGCCTCACTATTTTCCCTTCTCTCGCCTATAAAAAAAAAATGAATGAACATTGAGATAGTAGATAGACAGATGATAGATAGAGAAAGATGGACATGTTATAAATACTTTACACAGTGAAATCATATAATCCTTAAGTAACATTATGATTTAAGCAATACAATTTCTCTTTTTTGCAGAAAATGAGAAAGCAACAACTTCCTTGGTTAATACATTTATTATGACGTTGTCTTATGGGCCACTTTTTCCCTGGGATCCAATATTGCCAAAGAATATCTAATGAGCAAATACAAAAGTAAAACCGAATAGATGTATTCAGGAAGAATTTGCAGAAATGGACAGCAAGGGAAAGTGGAAATGAATATTTCAGGGGACAAGTGAGACTTGAAGAGAGAGGTGAAGGAGGGCATAGAAAGCATTGAAGTGGGAATTAAAGGTCAGTATGTTTAAGTGTATTTAGCAGAAACAGAAAACAATGGCTGGAATGGAGCAAGAGGAGAGACCAGCTGACTAAAGCAAAGTACAAACTTGTTCTGGGTCTTATAATAAGAGGTTTCAACTTAATGTAAGTGGCTATTGTGAGCCTTCGAGGGCTCTCGGAAAGACAGCGATGATTAATCCCAGCCCGGAGAAGATCACTCTTAATGTTAGTGTAGAATCAAGCAAAGCAGAGGCACCTGAGGCCACGGAGCCAGTTCAGGAGCAGCGGGCAGTGCGGGAAGTGGCCATTTCTCAGGGCAGGGACAGAGAGGAGGGGCCTCCCTGAAGCGGAGTGACCAGACTGGATGTAGACTGTGTGGCAGGGATTTAAGTAACAGGTTTGGAAGTGACCCTCCTCCCCAATGCGAAAGTTTAGGAGATTCCTTCAGTTCTATCAGATACCTTGAACCCGTGATTTCTGAGGATGGCAGAAGGGAATCACGTTTGTGAGCAAGAGGTCGTGAGGGCCACCTTTTTCTTCAGGTGTGGAGAGTCCGCTCCTGTCTTGAGACGTTTGCCCAGTGTGCTGTCGTTTAAGTCAGACATCTCAAGACACTCCATCAGATTAAGTGGGAGGGGCCGGAGGAGTAAACAACTGTGAACTATAAATAACTAGGAAAAGCTATTACGAACACCTGGACCCTGACCCTCCTGGGCACGCCCACTTCACCTGACACACACACAGCAGCTCGCCCCTCATAGAAGAGTCAGAGCCCCTGAGACCGTGCCAGTCAGGGCTCTCACCTCTCAACGTGGGCACCGTGCAGCCAAATCAGACATGGACCCATGATCGTAGAAAGTGAAACAATGTTTAAATACTGTACGGAAATCCCATTCAAGCATAAACCTGTGAGGGGGAGCTTGGTCAAATGATAACAAGCCTCATCTGGAAATTTGAAAATATCGAGTCACATTGGTGGGCATCACTTCCCAAAATCATAAAAGTAGTATTTACTCAAGAAGAGAAACATAGTTCAGTATTTAATAACATAAAGTAAAAAAAATAACATGTAATATGTAAAACTTAAGGAGGAAAGCATGTAATTATCTCTGTATATTTAGGAAAGAAGCAAAAAAATAATTTTCAGTGACTATGGATTTTTAAAAACACAGCATATTAGAAATAAAATCAGATGTTCTTAGCCTCATAACAGTAGCACATCAAAAATCTACAGCAGCCTGACCTGTGGTGGCGCAGTGGATAAAGTGTTGACCTGGAATGCTGAGGTCCCCGTTTCAAAGCCCTGGGATTACCTGGTCAAGGCACATACGGGAGTTGATGCTTCCTGCTCCTCCCCTCTTCTCTCTCTCTCTCTCTCTCTCTCCTCCTTCTCTCCTCTCTAATATGAATAAATAAAGTCTTTTAAAAAAATTTTAAAAAGTTAAAAAAATCTACAGCAAATATTATAATTAATGGAGAAATTGTACCTCGTTCTCCTTAAGAGGAGGATAAGACAAGCATCTGTATCTTGACCTCTACAGTTCAAGAGAAAATAGAGGTCCAGGCCAATGTTGTAAGAAGAAAAAGCTATGCAATGATTTCCAGAGAAGAGAAAAACAAACATCATTATGTGCAAATGATAGCTTATCTATATATGGAGCAAACATAATCATCAAACTGTCATGATTAATGAGAGTTCAAAAAATGTATTGAATAAATTACAAAATGAACAATCTGTCTATAGTGTAGTAGAAGACAAAATATTCAAAATAAATGTACAATAAAAAGTCTAATAATGAACAACTTGTACACTAAGGCATAAAAGGAGGTGAAGATCAAGAAAGATCGAAATAAATCATTGAGATGACATAGTATTAAAATATTGATTTTCCCCCTACATTAATGTAGTAATGTAATGCTCTTTTCATTAAAATTTCAGCTGGAATTTTTTGAGGAACTCATCAATCTTACTTGGAAGTTTATATGGGAAAATAAGGATTCGAGAACACCTAAGAAATGGAAAGATTGCAAAAAATAGCTGTAATAAATCTCATTGTTAAAATGGCAGCATCGTGAAGACAAGACTTTTCGTCTGTTTTGTTCAGTGATAAGTATTGGTCACCTAGGACCCTGCCTGGCACATTAGAAGCACTCAATACATATTTGCTGAATGAATAAAAGACACAAAGGGCATGTTCCTGATGCAATAACAGACAGACGGTCCAGGGGCTGCACTAGGTCCTGGCAGTCAGCAGTGACAATAAATGGCCCTTGACTCTGTGGAGGTTACGGACCAGAAAGATATAGAACATTACAGGAGCAAATGATCAGAGAAGATTGATGAGTTCTATCAAAAGGGAAGAACAGGGAGCAATGGACTTTCATAAAAGGCAAAATTAACCAGCCCTGTCTCCTGGCATTGGTACTCGTCAACAGTGGATGGGACATTGCATATAAAGCTTCCTTTTTTTCACCATTTAGCCAGGAAAATCCCTAAATGAGCATCACTGCGTGAGGCTTCGAGAGCAACTCTGAGTGGGGAAATGCTAAACCACAAATCAGACTGCTTCCATGAGTCATTATATTTTAAAAATTAAATGTGATTTAAAAAAAAATCATAAACACCTTAGATTTTTAGATGCCAAGATGCAGTACACAAATAAAAATGTTTTGGAGGAATGAACAAGCAGATATTTCTTGATATAAAAAAAAATGTTTGGAGTCCACAGGAGTAACTTCCGACAAACTCTGCTCTTTTTACTTGTGCAATAATTAGTAATGTAGTCTCAAGTACTGCTAGAGAACAGAAATCACATTATTCAGATGACTATTTCAAAACTGTTGATCTAAATGTGTACAACTTTGTGATATAAAAGTTGTGTTGACCTTTAAGGGGGAAAAAAACAGCTAAAAAAATCAAGGCATATTTTTTTTTAATTAAAACATAGAAGTTATCTTCATTTTCTTAATAAAAATACTTGTGGCGAATTAAATATTAAACCTCTACATTTTGGAACAATCTTTCTTAGACAGGAAAACTTCACCAAATGGCCACTTGAAGAATGTTTTTCATCATATATATATGTGTGTGATATATATATCACAGTGATGGAAGTAACTTCTGGAAACAGGGAGTAACATACTGATTGAGGAAAATAGTAAAACTTTCAGGTTCTTAGATTTGGAGCAATTAACTTGTATGTGTGTATAGGGGGAGGGGAAAGGTCTCAATACATTCATATATTTAGCCCAAGTTTTCAGTATTAAGAAAAAAAATGCATTTATAGTCTTCTGTCCTAAGAATCAAGATGCTCTGGCAATGCACTTGAATTCCAGAATTGCATCCGCCCCATCTCCACCAAGCAGAGGGATTCAAATTCAAAGTATTGGTTAGACCCTGGTCAGTTGGCTCAGTGGTAGAGCGTCGGCCCAGCATGTGGAGGTCCCGGGTTCAATTGCTTGTCAGGAGACAAAGGAGAAGCACCCATCTGCTTCTCCACCCCTCCCCCTCTCCTTCCTCTCTGTCTCTCTCTTCCCCTCCCGCAGCCAAGGCTCCATTGGAGCAAAGTTGGCCCAGGAGCTGAGGATGGCTCTGTGGCCTATGCCTCAGGGTGCTAGAGTGGCTCCAATTGCAACACCCCAGATGGGCAGAGCATCGCCCCCTGGTGGGCATGCCGGGTGGATCCCGGTTGGGCATGTGCGGGAGTCTGTCTGACTGCCTCCCCACTTCTGACTTCGGAAAAATAAAAAAAAATAAAAAACCAAACAAAGTAAAAAAACAAAGTGTTGGTTAGACTTTGGGGCATTTCATTAAGATCTGTCAAATGTGCCTTTATTGGGAAGAACTCAACATGCTTACTCCCGACTGGTTGATAACAGGTATTTGTCCATTTTTCATCGGCAAAATTAACTGCACAGCACGAATGCTACCGGGACAAGGAGCCGTCACACTGGCGGGAAGCCAAGGGCCTCAATGAACGGTAGACTGAGCAAACCGAAGGGTGAGCCCAGCGCGTCCTCCCCAGCTCTACTTAAAGACTCACATCAGTATTCTCGAGCAATCTCTCTGTCCCTGTAGCTGGGATTTATGGCAGTAAGAGCATCATCCCAATGAGCAGACAAAAAAAAAAAAAAAAAAAAAAGAGGGAAAGTCTTTTCCATGACTAACTGTAAAATATCATAAAACAAATAAATTAATTCAATTGCACGCTCCCAGTGACATCTTTGGAGCACTGCTTTCGGTGAATGTCTTTCTGAAAGAAGAATTGGGGAGGCTCCGCGGAAAGGGGCGCGTTTTACAGGCTCTTCCTTGATAATTGTCCCTGATACGTTTCCAATTTACAAACGGCTCCTTCCTGGCAAAGAAAAGCGCCCTCTGATGTTCCTGGGGTGGCAGAAAATGCTTTATTGGGCTATTGTGTCTAAAACGGTGACAGGTGATCTGAATCACTTCTACTCACAGGAAATGCAAAATGGGTGGAGGAGGAAGGAGGCTGCCCCCCGGAGGGAAGAGAGCTGTGCGAGCCCCAGAATGTTCACCGTCTCTCATCGCCCAGATTAATCTCACACTTCATATCCTCAGGCTCCGGGAGGGGGGGTCCCGGGGGGGGGGCAGTGTTCCCGAGCGTGCTGAGAACCTGGCGAGAGTAAGCTGGGGAGTCCAGAGGTGGGGCTGGTGGAGCTCGGGCACTTGCACTTCGGGGGGCACTGTGGAGATTGCTGAAACAGCTGGAACATTCTAGAATACATCAACGGGATTAACATTCATGAGAAAGAAAAGGCTGGAGGAAAGCAACTACAGAAGAAGTCAAGGGTTCTGTTGAGATAGAGGTAAGCAAAGGGAATTTTCATGGCATCCTCCACGTGGACCTTTATCCCGTGGCCTGATATGAAAATTCATCCTCCTCGTTAATGTAGCCCATTGGAGCCTATCTTGTTCTCCTGAGTAGACCTAAGCAAAATGTCCCGGGTCCAATATAGGGTGGGTTCCGGTCAAAATGTAGGCAGCACTGCTTCCTACGAGGTAAGCATAGGCTGGACGGACTCCGGGGACAAAAAAAAGGAAGACGACGGAAGACCCTCCTAGACCCTCCCCACGAGCACTCGTAGTCTGGGAGCTACCCAGATGAGTCAAGGAGAGCCTGTGATGTTTGGCTACAGGAAATTGAGGTGACCTGATCCAGGGACGCACTGAGGAGACAGCGATCTGAGCTCTGATGCGCAGGAAGCAGGGAAGATCAAGTTCCGCTGGACACACAGTTCTGCAGGATGTCTGGGAAGACAGGACGGCGAGGTAGAAGACACAAGACTGTGGCCGCTGCATGGAGAAATGTGTTTTCCATGAGGCACAGAAATGTGTTTGGACTTCACCCTCAGACGTCGGAAAGCCGGAGTGTCTTACGTACACTGCGACTGATTATTGTCAAAGGAATGGATAAGTCAAGGAATTTGTCATCTGCAGAAGAGGCAGCTTTGGGGACCTCTGAAGGACTAAGAGTGGGTCTCATTCAAGCTTGTGTTCGAATCAATGATAACAGGGTCAGTGCCCGGGCTCTGTCCAGCGGGTTTGTGCTACTGTCTGTCTCAATCGAAAGAAGGTGTATGCAGATCGCCAGACTCTCTTACAAGCCCAGTCTTACTTTCTAAGTAAAAAAAACAACAACAAAAAAAACAAAACAACAACAAAAAAACACCAATCACTTTCTTTTTCTTTCTTTTTATTGAATTTATTTGGGTGACATCGGCTGACAACAGTATATATAGGTTTCAGAAGTACGCCTCTTGAACACACCATCTGTATATCGTACTGTGTGCTCACCGCAACGGAAAGTCTACCTTCATCTGCATTTATCCCCTTCACCCTCTCCTACCCCTCCCCACCTCCCTCCCCTCTGGTCATCACCACACTGCAGTCTGTCTACGAGGAGTTTATTTTTTGGCTTCATCCCCTCACCTTTTCCACCCAGCTCTTAACCCTTCCCCTCTGACCACTGTCAGTCTGTTCTCTGAATCTAGGAGTCTGGTTCTCTTGTTTTTTAGTTTATTTTGTTCCTTAGATTCCACATACAGGTGAAATCATATGGTACTTGTCTTTCTCCGGCTGGTTTATTTCATTTAGCATAAAACTCTCCAGGTCCATCCATGTTATTGCAAGAAGTATAGATACCACAGCATTTTTGTCCGCTCATTTATTGGCTGGCAGTTGGGCTGGTTTCAGATCCCGGCTGCTGTAAATAATGTTGCCATGAACACGGAGTGCATATAGTCTTTCGAATCAGTGTTTCGGGTTTCTTGAGTTATATCCCCAGAAGTGGAATCACTGGGTCATAAAGCGGTTCTATTTTTAATTTTTTGAAGTAACTCCATACTATTTTCCACAGTGGCTGCACCAGTCTGCACCCCCAGCCACAGTGCCCGGGGGCTCCTCCCCCACATTCTCGCCAGCACTTGTTCCTTGTGGGTTTATTGATGATAGCCATTCTGATGGGTGTGAGGTCATGCCTTACTCTGGTTTTAATTTGCATTTCTTTGATGATTAGTAATATTGAATATCTTTCCATATGCCTATTGCCCACCTGTATGTCCTCTTGGAAGAAGTGTCTAGATTTTTATTTCATTTTTAATTAGGTTATTTTTTTGATGTTGAGTTACAGTATAAGTTCCTTATAAATTTTGGATATTAACCCCTTACCAGATGTATTAGAGGGCCCACATAAATAAAATCAGAAATAAAGGAGAAGTAACACCTGACTCCACAGATATATCATACAAGGGATTGTAAGAAAATGTTACAAACAACTATATGCCAACAAACTAGACAGTCTGGACAAAATGGATAAATTTCTAGAACTACATAATCTTTCAAAACTGAATCAGGAAGAATCAGAGAATCTGGACAGATTACAGCTAGGAAAATTGAATCAATAATCAAAAACTCCCAACAAACACAAGTTCTGGACCTGAGGGCTTTACAGGAGAACCTTTCCAACCACTTAAAGAAGAATTCAAACTATTCATAACTATTCCAAAACTACTCCAAAATTATTCTAAAACTATCCCAAGAAACTCAAGAGGAGAGAAGACTCCCAAGCTCATTGTACGAGGCATGCGTTATCCTATTTCCAAAACCAGATAAAGACCCTACAAAGAAAGAGAATTATAGGCCAATAGCCCTGATGATCATTTTCAACAGAGAGCAATAAATAGAGTTAATTCTGACCCTGCCCCAACTTGAACCTAACCAAGCGTAGAGATTTCCTGTGTAGCCACACACGACCAGGACCTTCCCATCAACATAACAAACAGATCATCAGATCTTCAGTTATAGCAGACATATCAATAAATATTTGTAGAAACTTGTAAGAAACCAATGCCTTTATCAGATTTCCGGGTCTCATCATATTTGTAGGGACCCATTTCGCCGTAGAGAAATATCCCTGTGCAAGACGCCACCCTCAGTGATGTAATTAGCGTGTGTCTGAGCGGGGCGGACCAGCCTGGTGTGCAAACGCTGGATGTCTAATTACCGCATTGGGAGGAGAGAAAGGTTGTCTGGGAGCTGCTCTGGCTAAATGCCATCCTGGCGCCCTTTCTTCTCAGGAAAGGTCAAGCGCGGCCTGTCCGCTGCTCTGGCCGAAGCGTCCGTCTTCAGCAATCACTGTGCTCACGGGCTCCTGGGGTTCGATGTCCGTAGGCCCCTAAAACCACCCCCACAGAAAAGCGTGCTGCTCTTCTGAACCGACCGGAGCACCTCAGTCTGTCCTCAGTGTGACTCATTGCGGAGATTCCCTTGGGCTCAAGTGTCAAGTTACTGCAGGTCTCCGTAAAAGGAAACGCAGTTCTGGTCTAAATTTCTCTGGCAGTTTCGAGGAATGTCGAGGTGAATTAACTCACACATGTGTGCAGTCATGTAGCAAACACTTATCCAGACGCTACTGTGTGCAAACAAAAACAAACAGAACAAACAAACAAGATGACATTTGCTCTTCTAGAACGGAGGAGCTATCTAGATCACTGATCCGTTCAAGCACTATTTATTATGTGTGTGACTGGTGCTACAAAAGCCAACGAAAGGTGCCACAGAGGATGCGGGCCCTGAGCCTCCCATCCTGGGAGTGTGAACCCTAAAGCGTGGAGGGCTGGGAAGTTGTCTGCGGACGCCCCCCCCCGGGGTCAGCGCACGCCCTTCTGCCAAAGCCAGTTTCTCTGCGGGACACCTCTCCCTGTGGGCTCCGACCCTCCCTTCAACTGTCGGTTTTACGACTCATTATTTTGCCAGGTCCTGTGCTATCTGAAAGATATTTATAAATATTTATCCATCTGGCTGTAGATGGGTGGATCTGTCCAAATGGAAGGCTCGGCACATTGGCAGAAACGGCAGGCTGTGTCCAAGCAGAGAAACAGGACCTGGGGAGCTGCGATGAGAGGGTGTGAGAGCCACGGGGACTGAGGTAAGCGACCCGCACCCCCAGACACCCCGCGCCTCCTTCCTGGGCGCCTTGCTCCCTGGGGTGGGTCTGGGTAGGCATTGAAGATCAACGGCCATGATTGGCAGGATCAGATTCATAGTTTGAACCGAGCATCTGGGGTGTGAGCTGGGGCATGTACTGGAGCGGGGCGGAAGTCCCCGCACACGCCAGGCGGGAGGATGTAACACCGACAGCTTAGAGGGGACGGCGCCGCTTTGACGAGCTACCATGGTGACAGGAAGCCGGGAGACAGGAAGAAGACTCCCTAGTAGTTTGGAGATGGAGAATTGTTCGGCGTCTTCAATTTTGTTTAGCCATTTATTTTTGTACTATATTCTAGAGCTCAGAACAATAGTATTGCTACTGCAGGAACTTGTGTATGTTTTTTAGAGGTAAGAATTTTCTCTTTATCGTTTTTAAAAATCCTTTTTTTTTTTTTCCCTAAGAGTCACTAACGTATAAATTTTTATTTTAGTGCTTTGAAGCTATGAGCTGTGTTTTGGCCTCTTCCCAAAGCCCAGTTAAAGACAAATTCCTGAAGGCAGAAATAACAAAAAATGTTATATAACATGTCTTTCTCTGACTTAGAAACAGAAATGGATACATCTGAACCTCACCTTGGGGCATCGTCACATCTGTTGTGCCAAGGTCGGAAAATAAGACCACTTTTTACACAGGAAAGGGACCGTTTGCCTTTTCCCATTTCTTTGTATTTGTCCATGTTATTTTATAATCATTTAAATTATACTAGAAGCTTATCAAATATACAGAAAATTAATCCCTCCTAGCATCTTATATAGCAAGGAAAAGAGAGGGAAATGAGTAATGTTTTCATGACATTTAGTGAGTGAAATGTTTGGTCAGGCGGCCATGTTTCAGTATCTATCTACACCTCATCTTCTATCCCACTCCCCTGAAATAATTGGAAATGCATCAGAAAGCTGGGGGGGGGGGGGAGGCAAAGAGTACAAACAGCAAACTGGAAATTCTGAGTGACGTCCCAAAGATAGAGAGCGACGTAACCACGCCGGAGGAGAAATGGGAGTTTAGAGGCTACCGCTCAAGGACTTCCCAGGAAACACACAACTGTAAAAGCCAGAGGACCCAAGTGACCAAGGAATCGAAGGAAAGAGCCAGGAGACCAGGACCGCGTTTGGAGAAGGACCTGAAACTCTCTTCCGTTAAACACTGTATCTAGTTCCGCAGCGACGGTGGACCTGTGGCCCCCAGCTCACAGTGAGCAGTGGGCAGCAGGGCCTGTCACCCTGGCTCAGACGCCCCACGTGGCTGTCTGAACCAAACTGGGGGCTTGAATTGCAGCGAGATCACAGCTTAGAAAAATGAATACAAAGGGCAGAGCCTGAGGTATGTCTAGACCACAAAAAGAAAGAGAAGAGAAAGAGGAAAATGAAGGGTATAGATAGCTACATTTAAATAACCAATTGTTCATCCTTACAGGCACTAGCAAACCCCTCTCTACTTTAGTAATAAATTGGGCAAAAACGAGTAGGAATGTGTGTTATTGGTGTAGTACAATACACACGGGTGAGCTGATACTCATACCACCCCCCCCACACACACATAATACAGCACAGGCAGTAAACGGAGAGTCCAAATATTAAAAAAAAACAAAAAACATGGAAACTATAAAAAGTTAATTCTATATTAGGTTGTAAAAAGTCTTCGTAATAAAATAAAAAATCATAAGGACATGTTTTCTAGCCACAATGTCCTAGTATAATAAACAGAAAATTTTAGCTCAGAGTTGGCTGAATTGGCTCAGTGTTAGAGCAACAGCCTGGCATGGAGACGTCCCAGGTTCGATTCCTGGTCAAGGCACACAGGAGAAGAGACCATCTGATTCTCCACCCCTCCCCTTCTCACTCCTCTCTCTCTCCTCCTCTCCTTCAGCCATGGCTTGATTGGAGCAAGTTGGCCCCGGGCACTGAGGACGGCTCCATGGCCTCCGCCTGAGGTGCTAAGAAGAGCTCGGTTGCTGAATAATGGAGCAACAGCCCCAGATGGATAGAGCATTGGCCCTTAGTAGGCTTGCTGGGTGGATCCTGGTCAGGGCACATGTGGGAGTCTGTTTCTGCCTCCCTGCCTCTCAGGGAAAAAAAAAAAAAAGGTAAAGAAAGAAAAAATTTAAATATATAGCTTGACATGACATGCATTTATAATAAAACAAAAAGATTTAAAATAACTGAACTATATATTTAAATCATGAGGATAAAAACACCCCAAGTGATAAATCTAATAGTAGAATAAAGAAATTAATAAAAACTTAGTAAAATTTATTTAAAGACTAAGAAAAATAGACCTGATTGTTAAATCTAAAAACAGATTCTTTGAAAATAATAAATTCAAAACCCATAAAACTTAGATAAGTGTTATAATACACATGGCACGAAGTGCAAGAGGAAAAACAGACATGGAGATAATGAAAAATTATGAGAGTTGATCTTAAAAGTTCTCATCCCAGGAAAAAATATTGTAACTATATGCTGTGATAGTTCTTAACTAGACTCACTGTAGTGGTCATTACTCAGCATACACAAATACTGAATTATGTTGTATACCTGAAACTCATATAACATTATACCCCAATTATACCTCAATAAAAATATTTATCTAATAAATATAGTATATTCTGCTGAAATGAATTACTTTAAATTATTCTCTGATAATATTTCGGTAACATTTTGTACATCCTTTATGCTACGTCTTGAAATTGCATTTTATTCAGTGTTTATTTAAAAACTTTTCTTACATAATTCTAAAACTTACCAGTGCTATAGAGTCTAGTTTAGTTCTAGAATGCTCCACATGATGACTACCTAACTATACATCTTCTAATTAACTTCACAAATCGGAATACTGGCATGAAATTTACATGCAGAATTTAGAACCACAAACCATTAGGGATTCAAAAAATGGAGGGTGTTCTACCCGTGATATATATATAAAAAAAAGTCTGAAAATGCTAGAAATTCCAATATCAGAAATCACATTTTTCATCTGCATGTTGAACTCAATACAAAAAAAATTACTAATAGTGGCAATTTTTTATACATAAATATTAGTCATTTACAAATATATCTCTCACGTTGCCTTTAATAAGTTCAAAACCTTTTTGGGTTGATGACCCAAGTTTTTGTTTGTTTGTTTGTTTGTTTGTTTGTTTTTCCTCTGCAAAGGTTATGAACCCTTTAGAGAAAGTAACTTAACTTTATTAACAGCAACTGCATAACAATCAAAGAGTGATATGTTTATTAATTGAAAAAAAAATCTCCATCTCTTACATTCTGATGAACAGCACTAGCAGATAGAGTACCATATATTTCAAGACAAGGCACATTAGTGGAAGACAGAGTAAATGTAACTCTCTGAGGTCCTCTCCCGCGAAGTGCTTTGAGCTGAGACCAGGTCCATGTGAAATGCAGCGAGGTGTCCTCCTCACGACCGTCCCCTTCAGGATCCATGCGAATCATCTTAAAAGCCCCAGGTGCCATGATACATGGTGTTATTTTATTCAACGGAACAGATGAAGACAAAGGAATACGGACCACATCATGAGCTACTCTGCCCACATACCCTAAGTGTGGCACAAGATGGGGGAGATACATGAATAATTCTCTTACACATCAGCCAAAGTTATGTCACACGGTAGTGGATGTAATTGGCATCTCTTCCAAGGTGGTTACTGACAGCAAGGACTGATGGCTATGACCTATTTCATCCTGTGGGCACTTGTCTAGTTCATGCTCTTTGAATGCATCCCTAATAATTATGATGCCTTCATGAAAATGATGCATTTGATGAAGACACGTGCTCAGCACCCAGACCTGCAGCACTCAGCGGGAGGGACAGGGAGGATTCTCAGCGGGAGTTACTGGGAGGATTCTCAGCGGGAGGAGGGGTGAGGATTCTCAGTGGGAGGGACGGGGAGGATTCTCAGCAGGAGGAGGGGGAGGATTCTCAGCGGGAGGGACTGGGAGGATTCTCAGCGGGAGGAGGGGTGAGGATTCTCAGTGGGAGGGACGGGGAGGATTCTCAGCGGGAGGAGGGGGAGGATTCTCAGCGGGAGGGACCGGGAGGATTCTCAGCGGGAGGGACTGGGAGGATTCTCAGCGGGAGGAGGGGTGAGGATTCTCAGCGGGAAGAGCGGGGAGGATTCTCAGTGGGAGGAGGGGGGAGGATTCTCAGTGGGAGGAGGGGGGAGGATTCTCAGTGGGAGGAGTGGGGAGGATTCTCAGCGGGAGGGACAGGGAGGATTCTCAGCGGGAGTTACTGGGAGGATTCTCAGTGGGAGGAGGGGGGAGGATTCTCAGCGGGAAGAGCGGGGAGGATTCTCAGTGGGAGGAGGGGGGAGGATTCTCAGTGGGAGGAGGGGGGAGGATTCTCAGCGGGAGGAGTGGGGAGGATTCTCCACGGGAGGGACGGGGAGGGTTCTCAGTGGGAGGAGGGGGGAGGATTCTCAGCGGGAGGAGTGGGGAGGATTCTCAGTGGGAGGAGGGGGGAGGATTCTCAGCGGGAGGAGGGGGGAGGATTCTCAGCGGGAGGAGTGGGGAGGATTCTCCACGGGAGGGACGGGGAGGGTTCTCAGTGGGAGGAGGGGGGAGGATTCTCAGTGGGAGGAGGGGGGAGGATTCTCATCAGGAGGAGGGGGGAGGATTCTCAGCGGGAGGAGGGGGGAGGATTCTCAGCGGAAGGGACGGGGAGGGTTCTCAGTGGGAGGAGGGGGGAGGATTCTCAGTGGGAGGAGGGGGGAGGATTCTCAGTGGGAGGAGGGGGGGAGGATTCTCAGTGGGAGGAGGGGGGAGGATTCTCAGTGGGAGGAGGGGGGAGGATTCTCATCAGGAGGAGGGGGGAGGATTCTCAGTGGGAGGGACGGGGAGGATTCTCAGTGGGAGGAGGGGGGAGGATTCTCATCAGGAGGAGGGGGGAGGATTCTCAGCGGGAGGAGGGGGGAGGATTCTCAGCGGGAGGAGGGGGGAGGATTCTCAGCGGGAGGAGGGGGGAGGATTCTCATCAGGAGGAGGGGGGAGGATTCTCAGTGGAAGGGACGGGGAGGATTCTCAGTGGAAGGGACGGGGAGGGTTCTCAGTGGGAGGAGGGGGGAGGATTCTCAGTGGGAGGAGGGGGGAGGATTCTCAGTGGGAGGGACGGGGAGGATTCTCAGTGGGAGGAGGGGGAGGATTCTCAGCGGGAGGAGGGGTGAGGATTCTCAGCGGGAGGAGGGGGGAGGATTCTCAGCGGGAGGAGGGGGGAGGATTCTCAGCGGAAGGGACGGGGAGGGTTCTCAGTGGGAGGAGGGGGGAGGATTCTCAGTGGGAGGAGAGGGGAGGATTCTCAGCGGGAGGAGGGGGGAGGATTCTCAGTGGGAGGGACGGGGAGGATTCTCAGTGGGAGGAGGGGGGAGGATTCTCAGTGGGAGGAGGGGGGAGGATTCTCAGTGGGAGGAGGGGGGAGGATTCTCAGTGGGAGGACCCAGGAAGATTCTCAGCGGGAGGAGCGGGCAGGATTCTCAGGTTCACGCCTGCCGTCAGTGTGAGGCGGGCCCGTTTCTGCATCAGTAGGACACTCGTGTCCCCTTCCTCACTCTGTCACATTTAATTTTCTCTGCCGTCAGTCCATTTCCTAACGTGGAAAATAGATGGTCAGAATTCATTTTTTATTTGACATGAGACATTATATTTCTTGAAGTCGGGTCTCCATAATTGAAAAATGAGAATGCCAGCATGTCAGACTGCATATTACATTTCTCCCTTTCAAGAAAAAAAAAAATTCTAAACAATTTTTTCATGAAAATCTCAGCGTTGGGAAGAAACTCAGAGGCTGTGTAACTGGCAGCCGGTGGTGCAGGCAGGGTTCTCGGCCAGAGCCACGCAGCCCAGGCAGCCTCCGGCCCCTGCACCAGCCCCTGCACACCTAGGGTCCCCTCGCTGCATAGACGGGGGGGGGGGGGGTCTGTACAGCTCCCCCGTTTTCAGGATTGGAGGATGGCCCCTAGGTCTTTAATGATGTTCTCAGTCTCATACGAAGGACTCTGTTGATGAAAATCAGTTGATCAAATAGGTGAAGAGATTTTTTTGGTACACATGGCGGGAACCGTAAACGAAGCATACGGAATGTCTCTTGCCCACCAGGGGTCTGAAATCCCCCGAACAGACAGGTGCAGTGAGCACCTTTGGGGAGAATGAACGTGACTCATTGGTTGGAGTGACAAGATGACATACATAAATATCACACACTCGCCGGCCCTGCCAATTTGCTGATGACTTAGCTATTGTCGTCTCTACCACCCGTTATAGAGGCTCAAAGACATGCGCTCACCTGCCTTTATAAAGGGAACCACATTCTCTGAAAACACTCAGTTTTCTAGTAAAACAGACAGGCGTTGATGAATCTTTTTTCCTCTTCTTGATTTGAACGCAGGCCCAGTGTTTTAGAGCTGAGGCAGTCATCTTGCAACTGTGACTCAGGGGAGGGGCGTGCAGAGAAAAGAACAGAAAGGTGAACCCAGGCCCCTGGTCCAGTAGGGGGCACCGCCAAGCCAGACGGACAAAATCTTTACGTCGCTGTTTGTAGATTTCTGTTATTAATTGAAAAAAATAAACGGTCGCACGAGCTCTCCCTGATACACATAACAATAACATTACCCGCTTCCGGTCATTACAGACTCGACAAACGATCACTTGTGTTTATAATATCAAATATTTGTGGAGTGCCCTATATCTGTGCGATCAAATCAATGTCCAGCGAGTACCAGACATTCTCCCTGCTACTTTTTTTCTCACTCTACTTATTGCAGTATAATTTACCTACAAGAAAATGAGGAAATCTTGTGTTTGGTTCAATGACATTTGAGATACCTGTAGCTCTATATACCTACCATCCGTATCGATATACAGAACTTGACTATCGCGGCAGACAGTTCCCTGGTGTTGCATTAATCAATACCCCTCTCACCTCTGGAAGCCATATCTGACGTCTATCATTGTCTTCTGTTTTTATGCATTATACAATAGAATCGCTGTACTAGTCAGAGCATCCCACATGGGAACAAACGAAACAGCGGAAGGGTATGGATGCAGAAATGATCATCTCCTATTTCCCACTGAAGCTCTTGTCACACTCCCCGGGGGGTTACTTCTCTTTATGGGGCTTTTTTTTGGATTTTTCTTCATAACTATAATAAAATACTAGAAGACCATGCAGGGTGGAGAAAGCCACAAATATGTAAGATTCGTATTTCCTATTTGAAAATCTTTATTATATATGCATTTGTAAGAATACAGATTGAGGGCTAAAAACACCTATTCATGTCTGTGATCTCCTATGTCACATAAATAGCGTTAGTTATTGCAACAAATGTCATTTCACCATGAAACTTTTAAAACTCTGTTGCAAGGAGCCCATCTTTTAAAAGCTAACCATAAAAACTAAAAAGAATAAAGTCAGCATGTCTATACAAAAGCTTTAAACCAAATCAACTAGAGTTCAGACTATTACAGTTATCTCATGGGGGGGGGGAGTCTTTGGATTATTAATACTAATGAGTGTAAATGTTTATTTTCGATGAGCTTCCGTTATAGAAAAACTCACCTTACTCGTGTATGCATGGGTGCGTGTGTGGGTGCATTTGTGCATGTGTGAAGCCTAAGCGTGATTTCAAAGCTGCCCTGGTGATTTTAGTGCGCAGTCACCTTCGGGCGACCCCCACAGAGCATGGGGCACGGGGTGTGCACAGCTGAGCGCTGGCGTAGACAGAGAGAGCCCTTCTTCACCACGGAGCTCAGAGCAGAGGCCCTCCCCACTGGCTTGAAAATAAAATCACTCGCTCTCTGTCCCTCAGCGTCTCGCGCTGTGGATCCTGAGACGCGCGGCTGACTGACCCACCTTACGGCGTGAGCACGGGGTTCGGATGCCTTGCCACCAGTGCGCGCGTCTAGGAGATGATGAAGCCATCCGCTTTTACTGGGTCCCTATTAAGGAATCCAATTTTACGGCCCCATTTAAACGAGGAAATTGCTTTGGGAAGAACTCGCCCCTTCGTCCGTGGATATACACTTCATCACCAAGAACACAAGGAGGTAGAATGAATGTTGTTGTTGTTTTTTTTTCTAATCAATTGGTAGTTAAATTAAAAATAAGCTTAATACCGCATGTTCGTGAAAGAGTCAACAGCGGTAATTGCCAAAATGTAATCAGCGGACTTTTTTTTTTCTAAGTGGACATTGTTTTTACTACATGTATAACAGAATACAACCTTTTAAGAAATACAGTGATAACTTAGGTTTCTGTAGAACTCCCGGGGAGAGTCTTCACACACAGATTCCTACACAGGTTCGGCATTCTAAGGAGCTCACTTAAGTCCTACGAGACTGCAGTCTCCCACGGGCGGCACAGGTGAGACAGGACTCCCACGGTCCCATCGTCCACGCGGAACCTGGGAGGGGCTCCTCCACCTTCCCACCGCCCGGGTGTGTCTTCCTCAGCCTCACCCTGGTCCCGTCCTCACTCACTCCACAGGTGGTTTAAAATTTCCAGCCTCTGTGTCAGTTAATATAAACATCCTACAATCATGCATGCCTTAGATAGAAGCTCAATTGGGAATAGCAGTCTGAAGCTGCTAAAGTGTCGTCTTTTTCTGGGTAAAGTAGAAAAGGATTTGTCATTGAAACGTTGGTCCCTGTTGGCTTCCCACGAGCATCGCCCAAGACGCCAAGGCTGCTCCGTTGTGTCCGCTCAGCTTGAAACGTCACAAGGGTGAGTCCTGGGACCCGTGTACTCAACAGACCCGGCCTAGTCCACACTCACACACTACTTTTACAGCAATAGCATAGTGACATTGTGATTCAATGTCAAACACATCATTACAAAATCTCATTGACATAATAATCACTTGAAGTGAAAATAGCAATGTACAGTGTGGTACCTTGAGATATGAGTTTAATTCGTTCTGTAACCGAGCTCGTAAGTCAGTCAACTCGTATATCAAACAGATTTCTCCCATTTAAAATAACTGGAATAGATTTAATTTGTTCCAGCCCTGTGAAACATCCCCAGACCATCCTAAATTATGAAAAAAGACATGTTTTTAATTAAGAAACACACATGTATACTTTACCAATGCATAAAAAATATATGAAATAAAAGAAAAAAGTGTTATTTAGTACTGTACTGTATTCTTACCTTGGAGACAGATGAGTGTGGCTAACGGAGGTGAATGGTGGAGGAGGAGGGAGGGAGGAAGGGATGCAGGTACTATAGACACATAAACTAAAACTGCACTTTCTTAACACTAAATGTAAACTGAAACTGCATTTTCTTTACTTTAAACAAAACTAAAACTGCACTTTCTTTACTTAAAATGAAACCATAAAAACTTACTTGTAAAAAAATGCACTTTCTTAACTTTAAACTTAACCTAAGCTTAACATTACATATTTTTCATTTAATCACCACCTGTTTTTGCTCTTTTGGCTGCACTTTTGGCACTTTCACTTGCAGGACTTTTTAATAAAAATCGATCCAAAGAGGTTTGCTTTTGCCCGCCTTTTCAAATGTTACGGAAATGTGACAAGCAAGTGTCATTAAAAAGTGCTGAAGCACGACCAGTTGAAACTTTTTCTAGGTGTTTCTTTTCAATGAAACTTGAAAGCTTCTCCCGCATTGCCAGCATGTCTTTAATTTCACTTGTAGAAATCACTTCCTCCGACTCTACCTCCTCCTCACTACTAATCTCTTGCAGAAACTCTGTATGTTGCCTCATCTGTAGCTCCTTCAACTCCTCAGTTGAGAGTTCCTCCCCATGTTCCTCGATGATCTCATTTACGTCACCCTCATCTACCTCCAGACCCATCGACTTTCTGAGGGACTCAATCTCCTCCAATGCTTCTACCTGGGTCCCGATCTCTGGTTCGAATCCTTCGAAGTCCCTGTCTGCAACAACATCAGGCCATAACTTTTTCCATGCCGAGTTCAAGGTTCTTCTTGTAACTTCTTGCCATGACAAGTCAATAATGCGTAAACATACCACAATGTTGTAGTGATCTTTCCAAAACTCTCAAAGGGTTAGAATTGTATTCTCAGTCACCTCAAAGCAGCGGCGGAACAAGTGCTTTGTGTAAAGCTTTTCAAAGTTGGAGATGACCTGCTGATCCATAGGTTGCAAGATTGAAGTCGTGTTGGGTGGGAGGTAGAGGACTTTCACGAATTTGAATTCATCGCGAATGTCATCTTCAAGACTAGGTGGGTGGGGTAGAGCATTTTCAAGGATTAGTAATGCTTTCATCGGCAGTTTATTTTCTTGAAGATATTTCTTCACTGCGGGGCCAAAGGCGAGATTTACCCATTCAATAAAATACTGCCGCGTAACCCATGTCCTAGCATTGGCATGCCACATAACCTGCAGTTTTTTTTAAGAATCTTGTGAGTCTTAAAGGCTCGAGGATTTTTGGAATGATACACTAGCAGTGGCTTTACTTTAGAGTTACCACTAGCATTTGCACACAATGCAAGGGTCAGACGGTCCTTCATGGGTTTATGGCCTGGCAGCTTCTTTTCCTCTGCAGTGATGAAAGTCCTCTGGGGCATTTTTTTTTTCCAAAACAATCCTGTTTCTTCACAGTTGGACACTTGTTGGGGGATGTAGCCTTCCTTTGTGATAAGTGCAGCAAAACGTGCGATGTACTCCTCAGCTGCCTTAACGTCAGCACTCGCAGCTTCACCGTGCCTCACCACCGAGCGGATGCCAGATTTCTTCTTGAAATTTTCAAACCAGCCATGACTTGCTTTAAACATATCTTCTGCTGCCTCTTTTGAGGTTGATGGTTCTTTCTTCTTCAAGTTGCCGTAAATAATACCTGCCTTTTCGCATCTTACAGTCTCCATCACTGTATCTCCTGCCAGCTCTTACTCTTTCACCCACACCAGCAGAAGCTTCTCCATTTCTTCATGGATATTTGTCCTTAATTGGGACAGAATTGTAGTTCCTTTCGCTGGATTTGCGCTTTGGTGGCATCCTTTTATTTAAGGATGGTACAAATTGTAGATGTATTGCGGTCATACAGCCTTACCAGTTCAATCACTCATACACCATGCTCATGTTTTTCTATTATTTCTTGCTTGACTTCTATCGACATTATTTTCTTTTTCTTCTCACCACTGTCCTTTACACTCACTTTCTTCGGCCCCATGGTAGCACACAAAAAAAGTTAGTAAAAAATGCAAAAATGATGCAAGAACAATTACAGCACATGAGATTTGACTTGATTCTGCGAGTAACACAAGAGAAAGAATGAGATGCTGGTGTTGTGCTGCCGATACTGGACCCATGCACCGATGCTCCAACTAGCAGCAGCTTCCCAAATCACGGCTCATATCTCAGAATTTTGCTTGGATCTCAAACAAAAATATGGACCGAGTCTCAGCTTGTATCTTAAAAAATTCATATGTTGGTCTGCTCTCATCTCAAGGTACCACTGTATAGATTTTTGTGCCCTGTACTGTGTAAATCCTATAATAAAATGACCCTAAACTCCAGTGCAAAGATGACCTTACTGTTTCTGAATTTTATCCAACTTTCTATGTAACAGAAACCTCATTTTTTTTACTTGTATTATCATGTGCCTACTTCAGATTGCCCTCCTATTAATCTACCTACACTTCTTATCTTAGATGCGTCAATTGGCCATCACTTTATTTTGAAAATGCAAAATAATCTTTAACACGCGATAAATGAAACAACTACAGCATACTAGAAAGAGAGTATGAAATGGTTTCTGCCACACAGTCATGGCTTTCAATAAAGCATTGCCTCCCCCAGGGAGGAGTAGGCACACGAAGATCTTAGCAGCTGAGACGCATCCGACAATTTCAAAACGTACGCATTGACATAGAACACAACTCAAGTGAAATCATAGACAAATCGCCTTGTAACACATACAAGTACCCTCACAAGGAGTCGTGTTTATCCGGTGCTTTCCATCAGTCAGGACTAGCGCAAAACATCTCATGTGCACGACAGAACCTGTCTGACCTTCAGGGCGGAGGTGAAGCCTGTCCCACAGTGAGTGACCCGAGACAGAGGGAGGTCGGCATATCTACCCAGCGTCACACCAGGAATCAGCCGTGGGGTTCAGATGCAGATTCTTGCTTTCATCACTACTTTATATTGCTTTTTATATAGAAATGTATCACTTGAGTCTTGTCAATGGAAAATAAAGACTATCCTTTGCACCCTGAAATTCAGTTATTTATCGCCCCAGTACCAACGACGTGGGCAATGGGGCATGTGCAGTGTAGTGTGAGAACTACGTCAGCGAGGCCCAGATCAGAGCCGGGCTGATCAAGGAAGACGGCACGCAGGATGGCAAGTTAGATGGTGTTTGCCTGCTCACTTTTTTGTTAAGAGAACACCTGTTTGTCTTGTAAAATCATGGTAGTTATATCTCTACATAAATTACGAGAATCTTCTCTCTACATTAATTAAGCAATTATGTTTCCTATTACAGTATTATATTGAAAACATGGTCTCCATTTTCCAATCACCTTCTTCGCCTCAGATTCTGATTATGTGTATTACATGATTTGGGCTTTGCATGCCCACGCCCACGTGTATATCTCTAAGCTAGCGGCTTCTTGAACCGCAGGTGATCTTTGTGAGGTAGAGTGAGTGAGTTCTGCTCTATTCATTTTCAGAGTTTCCTCTACAGTGTTATTCTAAAGAGCCATGTGAATGAAGTGAACCCAATTCATCCTTGGTGTAAAGACGGTGGCTGGCATGTTAACTGAACCCAGAATACAAAATTCCTGCACTCTTTGAGCTCATAATCTGAATTGCTCTGTGATAGCCTCCATTTTCCCCAACACTCCCTATCTGAATTGAAAACCCAGTGTGGTAAAGAGGCATGCACAGATGGGGGGCCCCTCCAGGTGTGCTCACGGCTTGGTGGAAGAATGCACAGTGACTCACGGTCGTGCCTCAGGCAGGTGAAGTCTAGGCAGCGGTGGACAATTTGACAGGACGGGTGTGTCATGGAGGAGGAGAATGTTGAAAAGTCACAAGCTTCGTCACGCATCTATCACCCTACTCCATGCGGGAAAATGTTAAGCATGAAAAAATTAAATAAATTTTGTCAGTGTGGATTCTGGAAAGCTTCAAGAAGGTGTATAACCCTTAAATAATAGAGAAATACCTTTCGCTGTGAAATGGTGGCTACAATCAACATGGGCATCGTTCAGACCATATTGGTAACAGGGGAAAACACTCCCCGTCATCCAAGGTCTGATGAAACAATGAGAAAGGAGGTGGTTTGGCAGAAGAATTGCATTTCAAGCAAACCTAGATGTGGAAAAGTTTTAAAACAAATAGTTTGAAGGTCACCTTAGGAACAGACGGCAGTGTGCTTCCTCAGGGAGTTCTAGTGACCTGCTGACAAATGGCTTACTGCAAAGCAAAATTGCAATCTGCACAAAACCAGACCCTTTTCTAAACAAGTGCCAACCAGTACATTCATTTCAAAATACAAACACAGGCCAAGAAAGAGCCAGGACATAAAGCACCCAAAGCTAGGCTAACGTTATATTCGGTAGAGATCCTAGGGACGGTGCTGAAGTTGAAATCTGTCTAGGAGCATCAAGCCCCAAACCCAGCACCAATGAGAGGTGTTTGTGCCTCCACTGCTTCCCACTGATCTCCTCCCTGCGACCCAGGAGTCACTCATGACTTCTGGCCCCTGACCACGCCATTGGTCTGGTGTCTGCTGCGCTTGCTAAGGCAGAATACACCCCTTTAATGATGGAGTTACAGAAAATTTTCAACATCAAGAGAATGAGTTCATCCATTGGGTATGGGGGGGTGGTGGTAAAAGGAGGTATTACAACAATTATAACAGTAAGTTGAATGTGGAATAAACTAGAGCTCTATTTTTTTTTTTTTCTTATAGCCATTTTCAGGGACCGTAATGACTTCAGTGTCTTTAAGGTTTGGGACATGGCTTCCCTCTTGCCGGCTGTCTCCGAATTTCTGCAGAAACTCATGCAGGTAAGCAGTCTCATTTAGCTGGCTTAGGACCTTCATTTCTTATCCTGACTTCCAAACTTCTGAAGAAGTGAAGGATGAAAAAAAAAAATCTTATAAGACTAGTTTTTCTTGGAAGTCAACAGGAAAAATGTTGAACAACTGTAAGCATTATATAGCAAATAATTGGTTCTCAATTGGCAGTGCTTTAAACATACGGACAATAGGAAAAGGAAGGATTACAAACACTCACTAGGAAGTTATTACTTTAAATCCTTTATATGTTATTCTTTTAAAAGAAAGAAATATTTTGATTAACAATTGTATAAATGTTACAGAAATTTAGCTGTATTAAAAGAAATAGTTGGGCTTTTTGGGTAAGTTAGAAAGGAATTGTTTTTCTCATTTAAATTAGCCTGTTATAGGCTGATGCTATCTAGAGACTCACTATACAATAGATATTTGGGAAAAGGTTAGAGTCAGATACATGACTTGATTTAATCCTCTTTTCCTCATATTTAATCACTTTAATAACTTTAATAGCCATTCAGCCCAATGTCTCAAAAACGAGCCTTGCTTGGATAGAATTCACTAGTTACTGGTTGTGCAGAGAATAGAAGTTGGAAGCTGAAGTTATTTAATTTTGTGGACTCTCCAAAAGCAATTACAAAGGCAACAACAACAAAACGTGTCTAATCCAAGACCAAACGTTTAATAAGGACCGGGATAGTAATGGAATTTAGATTAGTTGAGCCCTCATTCAGGGCTTTTAATAATTAGTTCCTGTGGACTTCTTATCTAATTAAAGAGTGAGTATATTAGAACTAATAACACTTATCGCCGCTCTTAATAATTATATGGAGAGACTATCGAAGTCAAGGCCTCTGAATGTCATTGAGATCCTTGGTGCAGTTATGTTGTAGTTCAAGAACACCTAGACAAGGGGACACTAACGTTGCGCGGTGCAACGGAAGACAAATGAGGTTACTCCCGCCTCACAACTTAGTGCCCACTTGAGACCCAGGGAGACACTGAGATAATGAATATGTCATCAAGATCAGGGAAGTGCTTATACATGACCATTTTCCCTGTAAACATGCAAATAAGGCAACGCTTCCTCAGCTATTCTGTTATATATTGTTTGGCCGAACTTACTGTTGTCAGAACAGGCTGTCTTAATGAACATTTCACAGGCAAGTGAAAACTTACAACTGTTAGTTCAACACTGAAGACTTTAAAGGTCTTTGTTAATAACTTAGGATAACCATTTTAATCATATTGCATCACTTCAATAGCCACTCATCCCAATTTCTCAACAACGCTCCTTGCCTGTATAGAACTCACTCGTGATTGTGTGGGAAAGAGAACTTGAAAGCTCAAGTTGTTTCATTTCACGGGCTCTCCAGAAGCAATTACTAAGGCAAAAAGTATTGCAGGTGTCTAACCCAAGTCCATACATTTAGGAAGGGACAGAACAGAAGTGGACTTGACTGCTTTCAATTGCATAGATCAATTGCATCATTTTGGAGTACAGCATTATTGGAAAACTAATATGTGGACAGTATTAGTATTTAAAAAAAATAAAGAAAGTGAAAGATAAAAACACAGAGAAGAAGCCCTGGCTGGTTGGCTCAGTGGTAGAGCATCGGCCTGGTGTGAGGGAGTCCCGGGTTGGATTTCTGACCAGGGCACACAGGAGAAGAGCCCGTCTGCTTCTCCACCCCTCCCCCCTCTCCTTCCTCTCTGTCTCTCTCTTCCCCTCCTGCAGCCAAGGCTCCATTGGAGCAAAGTTGGCTCGGGCACTGAGGATGGCCCTGTGGCATCTGCCTCAGGTGCTAGAATGGCTCTGGTTGCAGCAGAGCGACACCCCAGATGGGCAGAGCATTGCCCCCTGGTGGGCATGCCAGGTGGATCCTGGTCAGGTGCATGCGGGAGTCTGTCTGACTGCCTCCCCTTTTCCAACTTCAGAAAAATACAAAAAAAAAACCCAACAAAACACAGAGAAGATACTGCATACTCCACCTCACCCACCCACCACTCAGCAGCAGTTACAGGATGACAGTGTACCTCTTCCTGGACTTCGTGACATTCGACCCACCCAACACTGGGGCGTAAATGAGAGCCATGCTGTACTGCAGCCTGTTTTGTTTCATTGTTTTGGGGGGTGGAGATTTGCTTTGTGTGCGGTTTTGTGTCTTATTTCAAAATTTTATCCCGTGTTTTGGGAGGCCATGAGCACATGTCGACTCACATTTCCTTCACTCATGCTTCCTTGATTGTCACTCTTAGGCCCTTGGTGGCTTTTATTGTGTTGTTTTCTGTGTGCTATCAGTATAGGAAATCTGTACGTTCAATTGGAGTAGCTTTCAACCTACAGTAGCGTCAACACATGGAGCTTCAGAGACACACACGTTCTTCATCCTGGTCTCAGTGCCCTCCTCCTCAAGAGGACCACATGGTGCTCAGCCCGCCGTGGTGTTTTCCTACATGATTCGAAAGAAAAGGCATCGGATCTGAAATCTGGAGAACTCAGGCTTAGTCCCCCCCGTGAGCTCACGCCTGGGTTGTCTCACGTGTAAATTAAGGGTGCTGGACTACAACACCCATGTTCAAGTTACATTAGTCTACAATTTTGTTTCACACAGCTCATCGCTCATTTTCTCTCTCTTTTTCCTTTCAGTAATACTTTTTTTGCAGATGGGTTTCTGTCGCGACAAAGAGGATGCAATTTTCTCTACTAAAGCACTCTAACTGTTGGACAAGACTATGTTCAAATCGATCAACTTACTCAAAAACACATTTATCGTAGAGATTAAGCCATTCCCTTTAAATTCAAAGTGTTCTATTTCTAAAGCAACGTGAACTGTTTTGTTTACTGAGTACACTCTAGATATAACCTGACTCTTTCTAGAAATAAGGTTAATAAAGTTTATCAAAAAGAGTGCCTGCAGAGCCATCGTCACCTCCTGGGGTCATCCTGGATGATGCCTGGGATTTCATCATGATCGGTTCAGCGGTATCGTCAGACTCACAATCCACCTTGCTCAGGTGGCTCTCAAGGTCAACACCTACTGGATTTGGAGAGACGTTATGGCATAAGTAGATCTTAAGTCAGCAAGTATTACTCAGTTTCTCCTTATCCATCTATATACTTCAGGTATTTTTGAAGGCATTAAGCAATAAGACACAAAATTCCAGACATTCCTTCAAAATAGGCCAGAATCTGGATAAATTTAGAAAAGGAAAGTTTTGAGTGTGGGTCTTCTGTGAGGGTCTCCTTTGGATACGCAAGACACACGTTTATGTGCTACTGTTAGTTCTTACCCCAGTACCTCCTGTGCCAGCTCCTTATTCCCAAGAGTCAAGAGTCGAAGCAGGATCTTTGTTCTAGGGGTGTCAGCTGCTCACATAATGGAAGGCACGACTTACTGGCAACAAATGTGTAACAGAAGAATGACACGCAGTCATTTCAGAAAAGCGTTGAAACTGGTTTGACCACAATAATCCTACCTTTCAAAAAAGAAATTGAATACAATCCAGAAAACCCAAATCAAGCCCTTCCTGTGTACAAGACGCTTCAGTATGCAGCATGGTTGGGAGAGAAAATAAATAGGATATTATCTAGCCACAAAGAGAGATTTTAGTCAAGTAGGTTCAAATAAAGCTTATACACATGGAAATATGAGACAGCATTCTGTGATCCCACATTAAAAGCACTTCAACAAGTACTAGGTAACAGGGACATGGGAAGTCTTTGGTGGTCACATTGTGTCAGATGCCTGGAATTTCCCATTATGTAAGAAAATGTTCATGTATGTTGCAAAAACAATTTCTAGTGAAGGAGGAACTTAAATATGGTTTGTATTTTGGTTATTGTATATTTGCTTTATTTACTTTTCTTTTTTTGCAGCATGACATCAGTATGGGGCTGTTTTTGAATACCAGTAAACTGAATAAAAGCAACAGAGATTTACTATTTTTCTTTAAAAAAAAAAAAGCTATCATCAGAAGCCATTAATCCTAATTGTACTTTACCCCTGAAACTGTGACAATAGGTGAGGATGTTTATATCTAGTGGTTTTTACCATAATATTAAATGCAGTATGTTTATATATCAATTCTCTTTTTTTCCCTCCAAAGGACTTTTTAAGTTTCCTTTTTTCTTATAAAGCACTTTATAAGTATATGAAAAATATTATAATGTATTTATCACCCAGGTTCAGATTGATTTGTTTTATAAGATGTCTAAGATTTGACCCTTTGACATTTACACTGTCATTGTTAGGCACATAGCCTTATTCCATCAAACATGAGTTTTGAGTCTTTAAAAAATTAAAGAAGAATATAGCTGATCTATATCTGAACCTACTTATATATTCATATTTATATCTATACCTGCATCCACATGTATACATAGAATTGAATACCTTTATCAAAACTTCATAAACCTAACACCTAAAAAAGGAGATTTTTTGCTTTATGAAATAATAACATATCTAATGCAAGAAAAAATGTGGGGGGAAAATAGCGTGTAAATTATAATCAAATGAGCACCAAATGTCTGCATTAACATCAAACTATATAGACTTCTGACCAAGCAATATTGCTAGGAGTCGAGGGATGTTTCATAGTGGTGCGGTGATGAATTTGTAGAGTATATGAATCTAACGTACATGATACAAAACCTCACAGACATGAACAAGAAAATGAAGAAACCCAGAGTTATATCTGGAGGATTTCAACGCTTGTTTGTTATGTCCTCAAGGCCCTTCCATGATTTTGCAAACGGCAGGATGCTCTGTGTTTCTGTGGCTGAATCAATATTGCGTTCTCTAAACGCTACATCATCTCTTTATCCACAGATCCATTGACGACACTGAGGTCATTTCCTCGTCTCGGTCACTGTAAAGAGTGTTTCTACGGACCCGGTGACACAGATGCCTCTTCCATGCAGTGTTTCCATTTTCTCCGTGTATATTCCCAGCATGGGACTGCCTAGTCATATAGTCATCCTATTTTTTTATATAGAAAATTTACCCCGAGTTGTCATTTAAAACTAACCTCTCCCATATCTAATTGCAATTTAGCAAAATAATGTGAACTAGAAGACTGAATGCTGGTGGACTTCCTGAGAATTTTGATTATGCCAGCCATGGGGATCATAACACTATAAGTTCTCGACACTTGAAGTGTGCTCAGGAGAAGGAAAACTGCTACTCAAGAGCTTTCCTTTTTTTTTAAATTAATTTTAATGGGGTGACATTGATCAATCAGGGTACATAGGTTTAGAGAAAACATCTCCAGGTTATTTTGACATTTGATTATGTTGCATACTCATCACCCAAAGTCAAATTGTCTTCCATTACCTTCTATCTGGTTTTCTTTTTGCCCCTCCACTCCCCCCACCCCTCCCTCTCCTTCCTCCACCCCCACCGTAACTACCACAGTCTTGTCCATGTCCCTGAGTCTCATTTTTATGTCCCACCTATGTATGGAATCATATAGGTCTTAGTTTTTTGTGATTTACTTATTTTACTCAGTATAATGTTATCAAGGCCCATCCATGTAGTTGTAAATGATCCAATGCCATCATTTCTTATGGCTGAGTAGTATTCCATAGTGTATATGTGCCACATCTTCGTTATCCAGTCATCTATTGAAGGACTTTTTGGTTGTTTCCATGTCTTGGCCACTGTGAACAATGCTGCAATAAACATGGGGCTGCATATGGCTTTATGTACCAGTGTGTTTGAGTTTTGGGGGTATATACCCAGTAGAGGAATTGCTGGGTCATATGGTAGTTCTATTTTTAATTTTTGAGGAACCACCATAATTTCTTCCATAATGGTTGTACTACTTTACATTCCCACCAACAGTGGATGAGGGTTCCTTTTTCGCCACAGCCTCTCCAACACTTGTTATTACCTGTCTTGTTGATAATAGCTAATCTAACAGGTATGAGGTAGTATCTCATTGTAGTTTTGATTTGCATTTCTCTAATAGCTAATAAAGATGAGCATCTTTTCATATATCTGTTGGCCATTTGTACTTCTTCCTGGGAGAAGTATCTGTTCATGTCCTCTTCCCATTTTTTTTACTGGATTGTTTGCTTGTTTGTTGTTGAGTTTTATGAGTTCTTTGTATATTTTGGATATTAGGCCCTTATCTGTGCTATTGTTTGAAAATATCAACTCCCATTCAGTTGGTTGTCTGTTTATTTTGTTGTCAGTTTCTCTTGCTGTGCAAAATCTTCTTAATCTGATGTGATCCCATTCATTTATCTTTGCCTTCATTTCCCTTGCCTTTGGAGTCAAATTCATAAAGTCCTCTTTATAACCAAGGTCCATGAGTTTAGTACCTATGTTTTCTTCTATGTAATTTATTATTTCAGGTCTTATATCAATCTTTAGGTCTTTGATCCATTTTGAATTAATTTTAGTACAAGGGGACAAACTATAATCAAGTTTCATTCTTTTGCCTGTGGCTTTCCAGTTTTCCCAGCACCATTTGTTGAAGAGGCTTTCTTTTCTCCATTGTGTGTTGTTGGCCCCTTTAGCAAAAATTATTTGACCATATACATGTGGTTTTATTTCTGGGCTTTCTATTCTGTTCCATTGGTCTGAGTGTCTATTTTTCTGCCAATACTACTGTTTTGATTATTGTGGCTCTATAATATAGTTTGAAGTCAGGTATTGTAATGCACCCAGCTTTGTTCTTTTTCTTTAGGATTGCTCTGGCTATTCAGGGTTTTTTTATAGTTCCATATAAATCTTATGATTTTTTTGTTCCATTTCTTTAAAAAATGACATTGGAATTTTGATGGGAATTGCATTAAATTTATATATTGCTTTGGGTAATATATTCATTTTGACAATATTTATTCTTCCTACCCAAAAACAAGGAATATTTTTCCATTTCATTATATCTTTTTCGATTTCCCTTAACCATGCTTTGTAGTTTTCATTATATAGGTCCTTGACATTCTTTGTTATGTTTATTCCTAGGTATTTTTGTTGTTCTTGTTGCAACCATGAAGGGGATTGGGTTTTTTTTTTTAGCTTTTTTTCTGATGTTTCATTGTTGGCATATACGAAGGCAATGGACTCTTGTATATTAATGTTGTATTCTATGACCTTAATGTCTTGGTTTGTTGTTTCTAGTAGTCTTTTTGTGGAGTCCTTGGGATTTTTGATGTATAGGATCATATCATCTGCAAAAAGTGAAACCTTTACTTCTTCTTTCCCAATATGAATGCCTTTTATTTCTTTTTCTTGCCTGATTGCTCTGGCTAGAACTTCCAGCACTACTTTGAATAAGAGTGGAGAGAGTGGACGACCTTGTCTTGTTCTTGATTTTAGGGGAAAATTTCTCAGTTTTATGCCATTTAATATGATGTTAGCTTATGGTTTATCATAAATGGCCTTTATTATGTTGAGATATTTTCCTTCTATACCCATTTTGTTGAGTGTTTTAAACATAAAATGATATATTTTATCAAATGCCTTTTCTGCATCTATTGATAAGATCATATGGTTTTTGTGTTTGTTTTGTTGATATGGTGTATTACATTAATTGTTTTACAAATGTTGAACCATCCTTGTGATTCTGGGATGAATCCCACTTGATCATGATGAATTATTTTTTTAATATGTTGTTGTATTCGATTTGCTAGTATTTTGTTTAGTATTTTAGCATCTGTATTTATTAGAGATATTGGTCTGTAGTTTTCTTTTTTTGTGTTGTCCTTGCCAGGTTTCGGTATGAGGGTTATGTTGGCATCATAAAATGTGTTTGGCAGTATTGCTTCTTCTTCAATTTTTTGGAAGACTTTGAATAGAATAGGAACCAAGTCTTCTTTGAATGTTTGATAGAATTTACTAGTATAGCCATCTGGCCCTGGGGACTTTATTTTTGGGGAGGTTTTTAATAGTTTTTTCTATTTCTTCCTTGCTTATAGGTTTGTTTAGGCTTTCTGCTTCTTCATGACTCAGTCAAGGAAGATTGCATTGTTCTAGGAATTTACACATTTCTTCTAGATTGTTAAATTTGGTGGCATACAGTTTCTCATAGTATTCTACAATAATTCTTTGTATATCTATTCTATCTGTGGTGATTTCTCCTCTTTCATTTTGGATTTTGTTTATATGAGTTCTTTCTCTTTTTTCCTTAGTGAGTCTTGCCAAGGGTTTATCAATTTTGTTGATCTTTTCAAAGAACCAGCTCCTTGTTTTATTAATTTTTTTCTATAGTTTTTCTGTTCTCTATATTTTGTTTATTTCTGCTCTGATTTTTATTATTTCCTTTCTCCTGATGGTTTTGAATTGTCTTCGTTCTTCTTTTTCTAGTTCCTTAAGGTGTTAGGTTAAATGGTTTACTTGGACTCTTTCTTGTTTGTTCATATAGGCCTGAAGTGATATATGAACTTCCCTCTTATTACTGCTTTTGCTGCATCCCAGAGATTCTGATATGTCGTATTGTTATTTTCGTTTGTCTGTATGTACCTTTTGATCTCTGCTTTTATTTCTTCTTTGACCCACTCAATTTTTAGAAGTATGTTGTTTAGTTTCCACATTTTTGTGGGTTTGTTTACCTCTTTTTTGCGGTTGAATTCTAGTTTCAAGGCTTTATGGTCAGAAAATATTCTTAGTATAATTTCAATCTTGCTGAATTTGTTGATGTTATTTTTGTGACCCAATACATAGTCAATTCTTGAGAATGTTCCATGTACACTAGAGAAAAATGTATACTCTGGCACATTGGGATGAAATGTCTTGTAAATGTCTATCGTGTCGTGTTTCTTTTAAGGCCAATTTTTTTTTTTTATTGATTTTCTGTTCGGATGAACAATCTAAAGCCATCAGCGGTGTATTAAGGTCTCCAAGTATGATTGTATTTTGTCAGGTTTTTTTTTAGGTCAGTCAGTAACTGTCCTATATATTTTGGTGCTCCTTGGTTTGGTGCATATATATTAAGAAGTGTGATGTCTTCTTGATTCAATCCCTTTTATCATTATGAAATGACTGTTTTTGTCTCTGATTATGTCAGCCGTCTTGTAGTCAGCATTGTAAGATACAAGTATTGCTACACTTGCTTTTTTTTTTGATGTTATTTGCTTGGAGTATTGTTTTCCAACCTTTCACTTTGAATTTGCTTTTATCCTTGTAGCTTAGATATGTTTCTTGTAGGCAGCATACAGTTGAATTTTCTTTTTTAATCCATTCTGCTACTCTGTGTCTTTTTATTGGTGAGTTCAATCCATTTACATTTAGTGTAATTATTGACACTTGAGGGTTTCTTATTGCCATTTTATATATTGCTTTCTGATAGTTTTGTATCTTCTTTGGTTCTTCTCTTTTATCTTCTATTATTTGTTTTTGTTTGGTTGTAATCCATACTTCTTTCCTCTGTTACTTCTTTTTTCAAGCCATGTGCTTCTGTGGTGGTTTTTTCAGGGGTGGTTACCATTTAGTAATGGAAAGGATACCTATCATGTTTATTGTAGTACATTATCTCATGAGTGCACTCCATCTCCTTTGCTACCTTTAGTCTTTGTCCTCTCCCCTTTTTTGTTTTTGTTGTCACAGATTAATCTTGTTTTATGCAATCTTGATGGAATTTTTACTTGTAGTTTTTTTTTGTTTTGTTCTTTGTGTTTGGTTGGAAACCCCCCTTTAGTATTTCCTGAAGTGGGGGTTTTCTGGTGATAAATTCCCTCATCTTTTCTGTGATAACATTCCCTCATCTGTGAATGTTTTTATTTCTCCTTTGTATTTGAAGGATAGCTTTTATGGGTATAGTATTCTGGCTGGAAGTTCCTCTCTTTCAGAACTTTAAATATTGGTCCACTCTTTTCTAGCCTGTAGAGTTTCTGCTGAAAAAATCTGTTGATAATATAATAGGCCTTCCTTTATATGTTGTATTCTTCTTTTCTCTGGCTGCCTTGAGAATTTTTCCTTTGTTTGTGCCAATTTCATTATGATGTGCCTTGGAGTAGGTTTGTTAGGGTTAAGATAACTCGGTGTTCTGTTTGCTTCTTGAATTCAAGGCTTTAGTTCTTTCCACAGGCTTGGGAAGTTCTCATCTATTATTTGTTTGAATATGTTCTCCATTCTATTTTCTCTCTCTACTCCTTCTGATATACCCATTATGCTTATGTTGCTATTTCTGATGGAGTCAGCCAATTCCTGTAGGGCTATCTCATTTTTTTAAATTTTTGAGCCTCTCTCCTCTTCTCTCTGTAGTGCCTCTAGTTGCCTGTCTCTCTCTCTCTCTTTTTTCACAGAGACAGAGAGACTCAGAGAGAGGGATAGATAGGAACAGACAGACAGGAATGAAGAGAGATGAGAAGCATCAATCATCAGTTTTTTGTTGCAACACCTTAGTTCATTGATTGCTTTCTCATATGTGCCTTGACCGTGGGCCTTCAGCAGACTGAGTAACCCCTTGCTCGAGCCAGTGACCTTGGGTCCAAGCTGGTGAGCTTTGCTCAAACCAGATGAGTCTGCATTCAAGCTGGCGACCTCAGGGTCTCGAACCTGGGTCTTCTGCATCCCAGTGTGATGCTCTATCCATTGCACCACCGCCTGGTCAGGCTAGTTGCCAGTCTTCTATGTCACTATTCTCTCCTCTATCTGGCTTGTTCTATTGGCTAAGCTTGTTACCTCGTTTTTCAGCTCATGTATTGAGTTTTTCATCTCTGTTTGATTTGTTTTCATAGTTTCAATTTCCTTGGTGATGTATTCTTTCTGTTTGTTGAATTGTTTTTTGAGCTCTCTAAGTTGCCTTTCTGTGCTTTCTTGTATATCCTTGAGTATTTTTAGGACTTCCATTTTAAATTCTCTGACATTTAACTCCAAAGTTTCCAAGCTACTAAAACTTTTTTTCTGTAGATTTTTCCTCATCTATCTGAGCTACATTTCTGTCTTTTGTATCCATGATATCTGATTTCTTTTTCCTTAGTGGCATTTGAGAGTGGTATTGTTAATAACACTAATAAGAGTTTATTAAAAAAATAGAAAAAGATTTTTGAGAAAATGCAGTGCAAAACTAAAAATTCAATTGTGCTAAGTGGAACAAAAATACATAGACTGGAAAGCCTGAGTTGGGGGTAGGTGACAAGGAGGCAAAAAATTGAGGCAAGAACCCACAAAATGCCACAAGGAAAAAATTTGGATCAAGAATAAAATAATTTGTTTGTAAATCATGGTTGAATGAGAGAAACAGTGTAAGGGAAGAGAATAAAAAAGAAAAAAATACAGTGAAAAATGAAAATTCTATTGTATTGAGTGGAACAAAAACTACATAGAATGGAGAGCTGGAGTTGGGGGAAATGCTAAAGAGATAAAAAGTGAAGTAAACAGCACACAAAATGCCACAAAGAAAAAATTTAAATCCAGAATTAAATAATTTGTTCTGTGGGTGAGATTTGAATGAGAGAAAAAGTAAAAGAGAAAAGAAGAAACAAAAAGAAAAAGGGAGAAAGAGAGAGAAAAAATGAGTTAAGTTTTTTGGAACGTAACACACACACAAAAAAGAGTGGAAAATGTAACACCTATGGGTAATAATGTTCAAAATGAAAAAAGAATAAAACAGAAAGAGGATAAAATGACCAAGGTGGAAGAAAAAAAATACAAGAAAAAAATGGAAAACGTTATAAAGACTATATAGATTTTTCCTGGTTTTGAGAGGTTATCTTCTTCTTTTTTCTTTCTTCTCTCTCTTTTTGGCTGATGGTGCTGTACCCCAGGTTCTGCCCCTGTGGCACTCTTAGGCAGATATTTGCTGTTGATGTGTCACTATGGCAATAACATAAACTAGGCCTCAGTCTTCTTGGTAGGTGGAACCTGTTAGCATTTGCAGGCTCTGACAGTGGGAGAGTCCATTTTCCTTGAGCCTCTTCCTAAATCTCTGCTTCTTGAACCAGCAGCCTGGGGATCCAGCTGTAAAGTTGCCCTGGCCACTGCCTGGAGAGCAAGGGGCTCTAAGAGCTGCCAAATGCCCCCTTTATCTGCACTCAAAGCAGGGTTCTGGGTAAGGCTTTGACAGCTAGAGCCACCAGTGTAATCAGGCAGGGCTGGGAGCTGGTTTCAGATGTCTTTCTATGAGCCTCTGGGCATGTCTAATATGCCTCAGCACTCTGCAGGACCACTCTCCCCAGGCTTTTTGCACTTTGTAATCTGAATCGGCTGGCAGGAAGATGCCCAGTCACTGCCTGCAGAGCAAGAGGTCCTAAAAGCTGCCAAGTCCCTCCTCGAGGTCCGCTCAAAGCACAGCTCTGTGTATGAAAGCTTTGTCAACCAGAGCCACCAGCTCAAGCAGGCAGGGGAGTGAGCTGATTTCTGGTTCTAGTTTAATTTGCCTCAGCGTTCTGTGGGTCTGCTCTCCACAGGCTTATCCCTTGCTGGGAAGCCTACAGCCCAGCCCACCCAACTTCCACAGTGTTCTCTGAGGTCTGTTCCGTGGGACTATACTCTTTAACCTGTATCGGCTGGTTGGAAGTTGCCCAACCACTGCCTGCAGAGCAAGATGCCCTGAGAACTATCAAGTCTCTCCTCCAGGTCCCCTTAAATCTCAGGCCTGGGAAAGAAGGCTTTGTCAGACAGAGCCACCAGCATAAACCCACTGGGCAGTGAGCAGACTGTGGATTAGGCTCCCTCCAGCACTCAGCAGATCTGCTCTCCAGAGGCTGACTGTGCGCCCTTTCCCCCACCACTTCCGCAGTTCTCTTTTCTGGGAATGTGCTTTGTTCGCCTGTATGGCTGGCGGAGGCACCACACCCGTAGGGAAGCTGGCTCACCACGCACTTCCCACATGCTGCCGTTTGGGGTACCAGGATTATACAGAGACTCTGGGTCACAGCCATGCAGAGGGCCACTGCTGACAGTCTCCAACCCAGCACCTCCATCTGGGAACATGGGCGCCCATGCCGGAAATGCCGGGTGGATTCACTCACACACTGTTCACACTCGGTGACCGGGATACCAGGAGTAAATAAGGCAACTACGTGCCCACCACTGCCAGGGTCTGCCACCAGTGTTAGCTCTGTGTGGGCTGAGCTGCAGGCACACTCTTTCCCCGGCTTGAATGTCTCTGCCCTACCATAGCTTTTTTCGTGCCCCCATCCCTCTCTTTCTCTCAGTTCCAAGTGAAAGCAGCCCTTGCTCAGGTCAGTGAGTTAAGCAGAATACTCCATTCTCTGTCTTATTTCCTTCAAAGTGGATTATATATTCAGCTACCTTTTCACCCAATCGTACCTTTGTTTGATGTATGTGTATTTTAGATGCTCCTGAGATTGTTTTTCTGTCTCTAGTTGAATCTGTTGAAATTTCAGGGAGAGGTTTTGGGAGCACCCCTCACAGTGCCATTTCTCAGACATCACTCTCAAGAGCTTTCCTGTGCAGAGACACCGTGGTCCGGGACACCTCTTCCTGCCTGCGCTGAGCACCATCATCCTGCTGTGTGGCGCAGTCTCCCGTGCTGAGCATGCCCTGGCTGTGTAATCAGATTTTTGTTCTCATCACTCAGTGTTAGCCTTAAAAAAGCTCTGAGCTCTTTGTTTTCAAGATGAGACATCTGTGATCAAAAAAGCTCTTGATGCTGATCATTGGAAACTCAGAACCCACTCATTTGATCTTATGTGTAAGGTTATTGTTATTCTTGGTCAAGGCATTTTTCATTATATTCTAATATCTGTAGTAGCTATCCCTACCTATCATGTCTTGTGTCTGCATTGTTTTCCGAGCTTGACGAACATGTAAAGCAGCACACAGGTTAAGACGAAGCCCCTTTCTTACCCTAGAGATTTCCTTCTCAGAGAATACGGTCCATCCATTTTATTCATCTTGGATCCCCAGGGCTTCATGAAGCGTGGTGCTGAATGGCTTAGTGACATTAAGATAAACCCAGTCAGCCACAGGAGGGACTTGCTGTAGGTCACATAAACGATTCACGCCCAAAATGCTGCTTCTTGTCATAGTGATTGTGGGATTTTCACAGTAAGTTGTATATTACAGGTAATAAATGTGTTTATCTTTGCCTGGCTTCTGAAAACTTTAGGGAGTTTTGCATATTTGTCACAGAACATTCCAAATATACTGATTTTTTTTTATAATGATGTAGGTTGGAATGAGCTAAAATTCCTCTGTGTTCAGTTATATGCATATTAAACAAACACAGAAAGAAGATGTCCCCTCAGTTTTAACTTTGTTATGAAATTTGAGTAGCTGCCTTGAATGCCCCCTCCCCCCCGGGGGAGATGTTAAGGCAGAGTGGGAGACCTGTTAACCAGTTCCGCCTCCACTTTACTCTTGCTCCAGATCCTGGTTCTGTTATTTCCAATAGAGTCTGGGTCTCAAGTCATTGTTCCTGGGGTTTCCTGGCAAGTGTCAGCTATGTGGCTTTCTGTGAAAATCAACGTCTCTGTCACAGCTGATGGCAGGAACATGGTTGGAAGAAGAGAGCACCCCTGGGGCTAAATATGGAAGCCACTAGAAAGAGACAGAGCTGAAATCCATTCCCAGTAGAGATGGCATCCTCCTCTCCGCGTGGACCCTCCACTCTGTCACCAGCTAATGTGTGACGTGATGGGCAGCTGCCCCACATTCACCTGTTACTGGAAGGTGGCCCTACCACAAACTGAAGTGTGTAGCAATAAAGTGCAATATTTGCAGTGGGCATTTGACATTTCCTCCTGTTGTTTTATGTGTCAGATTTCATCATCCCCAGTACTTCGACAGGAGTAACCAGAAGTGACAGATCTTACCAGCCTGCGGGTTGACACTGTGTTGTATTAATATTGGTTCCTACCACCACCTGAACAGCAGTGTGTATCCCCAGAATGTTTTATACATACACACAACTTTATACTTGGGGGCTAAGTTCATGTTTAAGTCTTAAGTCAATGTATATTGCTTCAGATATATTGTTTCACATATTCTTGGGTAGTAAAACTAATTTGATTTTTGTTATTCATCAGCTGTTTTCTGAATCTTAAGACTATAGAATTGTACTATTTAATATAGTAGCTATGACTCCCCCCGTGACATTTTTATTTAAATTAGTTAAAATTAAGTAAATTTACATTTTTTATTTCCTCAGTTGGACTGGCCACATGTGAACTGTGGCTTGAATATAATATTTACATCATCACAGAGGGTTCTATTGCCCAGATCTAGAATGTGTCCTGATATGGAAGAAATAATAAATTCTCTTCCCTTCATATTATCTATTTTAATTGTAAATGAATTGAATTGAATTCTTGCCATTGGAATACAGCTGTCTTTATTTTAGTCTTATTATCTACATAATGCTGTTTAAAAGTATAGAAGCAAAAGGTCTGATTTCAGGTCAATATCTTCCACTTAACAGAGCTCCTTAACATATCTGAGCTACACTTCTGTTTAAGGAATTGATTTAAACTGCCCTGCCCTCTTCAGAGAATTCTGAGGAGGCCTCAAGTATGCTGAGTCCTAAATAATAGATAAGAGTGATGAGGCAGGTAGACCTGACTCTGGCATAACACAGGACTTATTGGAGTATTGACCCCTAGGTTGTTGGCTGGTGGTATAATTTCACTTTCCAACAGAAACCCCCAAGCTCTTCTTGATTTGGTGCAGATCTGTTCCTCACAATGTCTTCTCCTTTTCACTAAACAGTCATCTCCAAGCAGAAGAAATATGGCACTATGACCGATTTGTGTGGAGTAGGCCCAGCCAGTACCTAAGCACACACAAAATGTTAGAGCCACAGCCATGTGGACTGTAGCAAAGCAAGTCTCCTGGTTCATTGTTGATCAGTAGTTACCACTCTGAAATCCAAGCATACAGATATACAAAGCAAAAATAAAGGTGAATGAGAGAGGAGACTGCATTTCTGGAGACATGTAGTTCCTAAGATTATGCAGGCACATCAACATACTTGTTTGTGAAATGCAACATGAGTTCATTCCCTTCCCAGTGTGGACTGAAACCCAATGGTGATTCGCCAGGCTTAATCAAGTGGCTCAAAAATAACCCTGGGCTTGCGATATAGCAGGACAGGGAAAGAGAATTTTTGCCTATAGAGTAAGAAAGCTTGGGCTTACAAAGGTAATGTGTGAACCTCGAGAAACACTCCGAAGAGGTAAGTTATTACCTGCAGATGGCCATTAGACTTCAGCTCAAGCATACCTTGAGAAGGTCCCATTGCCTTGGCCAACATTGGGAAGAGGGAGAGATTAGATTGTAGACCACTGTCATTGTCTAGCTCTGGATACTTCCTGGCTGTGACTTCAGATTAGTTTACTTTTCTTCAGTGACTCAATTTACTCAGCTGTACAATGAGGAAGATAGTTATATGATACTTCCTACATTATAGATATGTGAGGATTAATGAGTTAATATAGAAAATTCTTGCAAGAGTATACCGTTTGGTCCTCTGTGCACCATATTATCCCATAAAATACAGGATTTTCTATTCACTCATTAATGTGTTGAGCAGACACCACACATAGGGCATTATCTATTGTCACGTTAGCTATCCGGGCAGACCATATGCACTTGTACAATCTGGTTCTAGGGACAAAAATAAGAGGACTATGAATAACATGTGGGGTCTTCAAGGCAAGAACAATTATACCTTACTTGACAAATTTCACATTGAAACAAACAAAATTGACTAACAAGAACATTTTTCCAAATGGAGAGATGTATGGAGGCATACCGAGTTAAAGTTTTTCTTTTATTGCTCTTCTACAAGCATCTCCATGGGAGATCCTTGAGAAATTTCAGTTCAGAAAACAATCTGAGAGGCAGAAAGCCTCAGCAGCATCATATACAAATAACCTGAAGGTTGACCTATATAACACGTTTTTCTTCACCCCACTAAAGCACAGATGCATAAAAACCTCATTTCCAATTTTTAATCAAGAGAAGAATATATTTATAGTTACAGCTAATAGTCCTTTAACAACTAGTCATTAAGCCCTGGTTGGTGAGCTCGGCTGGTTCTAGAGCATCACCCTGATATGCAAAGGTTGCCAGTTCAACCTCTGGTCAGGGCGTATACAGGAACACATTCATGTCTCTGTTTCTCTATCTCTCTCTCCTTTCCTCTCTCTTAAAATTAATAAATAAATCCTAGAAAAAATTGCAAGTAGTTATTCAATTTCTATTTCCTATTAGGAAAATTTAGTCAGAAACTGTAGACCCCAATAAGGTGATGCAGATAAAATACTAGTGCTCACACTTCAGTAAAAGTGAGAAGAGTCAGTAATGTTGAGAAAGGCTGGTGAACCAGATGCACAACTCATCACATTGAAAGAAATATTGGATGAACACTTGACTTGGGGCGGTGAACACACAATACGGTGTGCAGAGATCTGCTGTGACACGGGGTACCTGACACCTGTACAATTATGTTAACCAGCGTCACCCCAATACATTTCATTAAATGTAAAAAAATAATAATAACCAATGCTCAAGACAATAGTAAGCAAACAATTTACATGAAACTAAACATTCATTAGGACTCTCACTCTCTAAAAGAATTATACATATATGTTACAAATGATTTATGTGATTGGGAGATAAACATTGAAATGTTATATAAAGGGGTGAGGGTGGGTGATAGGGTATGAGATCTCTTGATCTGCCCAGTGACTATTCTCTTTTTATTCTGTATTTTCTCTAATGAACTTGTATTTGTGTACAACCAGCGCTACATGATCCTTCTCCAAACAGAAATGTGTTGTACGTGACGCAGAACACTATTTCTGTGAGCTTTCTTTAAATGTTATCTTCCTCCAGTGTATTTACTGCTCCTTCTAATTTTCTGTTGTTTGTTTGCTTGTTTGTTTTGAGGTTATCTCCTCCTCTCTTTTAGGTTAGATGTCTTCCTGACTTGTCTGGTCATCGGATCACATTAGTCAAAGAGTTTAAATTCTCTCTAGAAATATGGAAGTCCGTTGGGTTAGTTTTCGATTGGACAAGCTGATTCTGGGAGCGCTGTCGCACACCCCGGAAGCTGCAGATGCACATGATGACCTCGCCTCCACTGAGATTCCCTGCACCTCCTCCTGCGAACCGGCTGGAGCAAGGGGCCCAGCGGGAAGGCTCACCCCCAGTCTCTCCCAGGTGGGTGCCAAGCTGGGGATGCATTGTGGGGGCCTCTGCAGAGAGGAGCCTCAGATAACTAACTCCAGGGCAGAAACACTTAGCCCATGTGATTGTAGCTGCCATCCTTGTGGCAGGTTTCAAGTGGAGGTGGGCTGATGGTGAGGATAAGGAGGGCTCCTTCAATTGGAAAGTCTCTCTTCATTAGAAACGGTGCCCATGTGGGAAGGTTCCGGCAGCAAAGGGCACTTCCTTGCAGGGCGGCTTTCTTCACTCCCGTGCGGTGACAGGGAGGGAACAGGGCAGAGAGGACGGAGTTCTTTCCGGTGATCGTAGGAACGAGATCTGGGAGAACGGTCACAAAATCAGCCTGCTTGATAAGAAGAAATAAGGAAGGTTAATTTTGTCACTCTTACTTTATTAAAATTATGTAAATGTTCACCTCTAGTAAATTGTTCCAGTTTGGATGAAGTACTTTTCTTCTCTGAGCATGCAGGATGAGAGAGAGCTGATGATTCAGAAGAGAGGCCACTATGCCTGAGCCCGGGTGAGTCAGTGCAAGGATTTCAAGGGAGCATTACCTCTAACGTTGCCTTTATCACGTAATTACCTGAAAATGGGATGCCTTAGATCAGGTGTCCTCAAACTACAGCCACGGCCGCATGCGGCCTCCGGATGCCATTTATCCGGCCCCCCACCGCACTTCCTGAAGGGGCACCTCTTTCATTGGTGGTCAGTGAGAGGAGCACTGTATGTGGCGGCCCTCCAAAGGTCTGAGGGACAGTGAGCTGGCCCTCTGTGTAAAAAGTTTGGGGACCCCTGCAGGCTTAGATTAAAAATGGGGCTGTTTCAATGACATTTGGCCTCACACAGAGGGGGAAAATGGCTAAAAAAAAAAAAGGAATATAAAAGAAACGTATTTCCCCTAAAGTGTTACTGTGACAAAAACAGCTCAAGAGTTAGATTAAAAGGCAAAGTCCTTACAACTCTTCCCAGCTGCCTCATAACGGCTGCACTGGGGTGCGTATATATATTTTTAGAAAGTGAATATTCTTAGATGAAGAGATTGATAACCCTTCTGGATATTCTAGAAGTCCTCTCAGCCCCTGGCACGGAGTGAATATCGGCGTCTGTGGCTCTGCTGTGAAGGGTGTCACAAGTGATTCGTCATTATAAACAGATATTCGGGAATGACTGATGTGCGCTCTTATACACGAGAGCAGATTCAGATGTTTAAATAAACTCACAATCTGAGAAGCTTCCTGGCGTGGGAGGAGATGGGTGGCGCTGTCACCAGGGTAGCCAGGGGTCGCTCCGACAACGAGTGCGGGAGGACGCGGACCACAGAGGCGCCCTCAAAGCTGCAGCCCGCGGAGATTCGTGAGCCTGATTCCTCTAGCCTGGTACCCAGGCTTTCCGAGGCTTTTCGCTGACGTGCATCTCTGGGGAGGCAGAACGGAAAGCCCTCTGCAACGGGAAACCAGTGTTCTGCACCTCACACAGACATCCGTCCAGGACACGGAGAGCGGCCCCGAAGGGGAAGTGTCTCATTTCCTTTTTAAAAAGTTTATTTATTTATTTATTTATTATTTTAATTATTTTTATTTTTTGTATTTTTCTGAAGTTGGAAATGGGGAGGCAGTCAGACAGACTCCCGCATGCATCCCACCGGGATCCACCCGGCATGCCCACCAGGGGGTGATGCTCTGCCCATCTGGGGCATCGCTATGCCACTATCAGAGCCATTCTAGCACCTGAGGCAGAGGCCACAGAGCCATCCTCAGCACCCGGGCCAACTTTGCTCCAATGGAGCCTTGGCTGCGGGAAGGGAAGAGACAGACAGAGAGGAAGGAGAGGGGGAGGGGTGGAGAAGCAGATGGGCACTTCTCCTGTGTGCCCTGGCCGGGAATCGAACCCGGGACTCCCGCACGCCAGGCCGACACTCTACTACTAAGCCAACTGGCCAGGGCCAAAAGTTTATTTATTTTTAAATTGAATTTATTGGGGTATGGGTTCAGGTGTGCCACTCAACAAAACATCATCTGCACCCTGCACCGTGCACCCACCGCCCCAAACAGAGAGGGTCCTAGCTGCCTTTGCACACAGAGTACGAAAAGCAGGCTGAATGTTTGCTGAGCAGGGTTGAGTACCCACTGAAGATTGCAAATCATAAATTACGGCCCCATTAATGTGTAGAAATGTCTAGTTTTCCCTGTGATACTACTGTATCCCCAAAATAAATGTTCGGTCTTACCAACTGTAGATGATTGATTGATTGATTTTTAACAGAGAGAGGGACAGACAGGCAGGAAGGGAGAGAGATGAGAAGCCTCAATTCTTTGTTGCGGCACCTTAGCTGTTCATTGATTGTTCTCTCATATGTGCCTTAACCAGGGGCTACAGCAGACCGAGTGACCCCTTGCTCAAGCTAGTGACCTTGGGCTTAAGCTGGTGAGCCTTGCTCAAATCAGGTGAGCTCGCGCTCAAGTCAGCAATCTCGGGGTTTTGAACCTGGGTCCTCTGCATCCCAGTCCAATGCTCTATCCACTGCGCCCCCACCTGGTCAGGCAACAGTAGACGCTTTTTAAAGAAAAAAAAGTGATAAAAAAAATCTTGCGATTAACTGAAAATTGAAAATCTACACTTTGCAGATAAATGATAAAGTCGAGAAGTCTTTTGTGGAGGATTGCACATCTGGGGAGTGACAGACGGGAAGCCAGGACGCTGGTTGTCATGGCGCCTCCTGGGTCAGCACTGATTGGGGGTCTGGTTGGGGTGGGAGGGTCTTACATGTGAAAGAAGGGTGAGGGAGACAGAGGCAGGACAGGTCTCATAGCAAATTGCTGATGAAAAACAAAACATTACAAATTGCATCAAGTCCAAAGAAGGGAGAAAAATTGGGCATTTTCTCATGAAGCAGTAAGTCCAAAAAAATTAAAAGTAGTTAATTCTCAAGATGACTCAAGTCAGGGTAAGCGAGGGGCCCTCCTTATGGACTGAACTGGCACTTGGCTGCACGTCTGATCCTTTTCTCCTGACTGGTCTCGTGTAAATTCACGTTTCTCCTCGTGGATGCAGCTGAAATGTCCTTCCCCGGCCAGCGGTGGGTTGTGAGCTTGGATAGGCTCTTTCCACTGGACGAGTAGCAGAGAGGCGGGCAGATTTTATGCACACGTGCATTGTAAGTAGTCTCCAGAGCCGAAGTCCCCCGAGTCTCACCCCTGCAGATCCTACCTCACGAGAAGGGAGAGGAGGTCTGCGGCTATTAGATAGCAGGACTCAAGGTAACCGGTTAGGAACGGCTGCTGCGACTGGCCGGACCCATGGACTGGTCATCGGAGCCAGAAGGCTGAATCGTTCCTAGTGCTGTGCTGTAAACTGGGAAGGTACCAGCAGTTCAACCCAGCATCACACGCCGGACATTTTAGTCCAGCATTGCATTGATTTCTGCTGTCTTTTTTTTTTTTCTCCGTATTCACCATATTCCCCTCTTATTGCCAGTTTTTCATTCATGTCTTCTAAGAACCCAGTGTTTTCTTTTCGTACTGTTTTGTATAACAATCCTGGCATGATCTTTCTCAAGCTCGGATTTCATCCTGTTACCCTGGCGTCTCAGAAACCTTCATGAGATCCCCAGCTGCCCATTTGTGTAGGTTCAGATCTTCATGGGCTACAGACAGGTTTCTCTTACTTCCATTTCCAAATTTATGTCCTACTAATTAAAAAAAAAAACAACCCAAAAACCCTCCTCAGGTTTGCTCAGACCTACTTTCCTGCCCACCAAGCACGCTGTTTGTTTCGCTTTGTTGCTCTGCGTTTTCCTTGGAAGAACGGCTTCTCCAAGTCTTCCCCGTGGACTCAAGTCCTATCCATCACTCAGGGCTGGACTCAGATGCCACCTGCTCCATGAAAAATGTATTCAACTCTCCAGTCAACACGGTCTCTACTGCCTCTGATTTCTTGTTGCAAGTGTGGTGGGTTTCTTTAATGCAATATTGCCCCACGCAATGCTTTTATTAATTTCCACCGCATGCATGTCATTTGTTAAACCAGATTTTAAACCCCCTTATGTTAGTGACTGTGCGTATTTAAGTTACCCAGAATTTAGGACACAATAAGAATTTAAAATGCGTGCTCCTATTTTGATTAACAAAGGAACTCACCTGTTGTAATATGTCATTGAGACTGAAGTTCCAGTCTCGACAAAACAGTATGACAGCAAAGAAAAATGTGCTCACTTGGAGCCAGAGACTTAAGAGAAACTACTGTAAGACCCTGAGAGAGGTACCAACATGTTCAGCTCTTTCTAGATGTTAACTCCTGCTTGTGGAATTACTTTCTCAGGAGATAAGATAAGAGGTCATTTGGTTTTCCCTGGTACAGCTGTAGAAAAATAATAATAATAAAACTTGTATAAAATCTGGCTGAGACTTTATGACTTCTCATAAAGGTTGCAAGGAAAAAGTTCACCTGAACTCCACCAGCCAGAGCCATGAGCTAAAAATCAACGCTTGCTATAAAAGAAAACCTGGCAAACTTTTTGCACGAAGTTTAACAGCTGCCAAAGGGAAAATACAGGGAAAAATACAAATTAGAACGTTGGGAGTACCTTCTGTTCCATATTAGCAATCACAGTGTGCAGCAGACCTCAGCTTTTGCGAGCGGATGGAGCGCTCTCTCTCTGTGATTGTGATGAAAATTACTCTATCCCTGAGTCTTAATTGTACTACACTAGCACCGCATAAATACCCTCATAATATTATACTTGAGATGTTGTGCACATAGGTTTAATTGATGGAACATTAAAACCTTGCCGAACTAAATCTTAGGCAGAGGAGAGGAAAACAAACAGAAACTCTCCGGGCAGTGCGTTGAGAATCCTTGGCAACAGCCTAACCTCAGCTAAGTACAAGTTTGCCGTAATTAATATTTATGACCCCATAGAACTAAAATTTTATTTCCTTTTATTTTTTTTTCTATGCACTGTAATTTTAAAATGATAACATTTCAATAATTCTTCCTTGCTGATGTTCTACGGGTATGTGTTAATTCTCTGCAAATCTGCATCTCACACAAGCTTTCTGACTGCCAATTTGGGTGACTAATGGCAGATAGCTGTAAAATGCCATATTTTTTCACATAGAAGATAAGACAAAGAGAGTTAAAATAGGACATATGGAATAACTACAAACAGGAGATACCCAAAATTATACTTCCAAAGTATAGTATCAAAAAAAAAAAACCCTCACAAAAACCAACCAGAATAAAATAGACAGAAAATAATCGAACACACATAATGCATTCAAACCAAATTAAATATTTTAAATGGAACATTCAACTAACAGTATCCTCACAGTTTACATACCCACTGAAGGAGGCCTTACTAAAATAAGGTGGTGTATGTAACCCGGTTAGGAAGCATAGAACTCTTTATAGAAAGTTTGAAAGGAACAGGGTTTGGTGCACATGGAGGTGAATCATCTAAGAGAGAAAATTATGGACTAAGGCTGTGAGGAAATGTGGCTGAAAAACTGAAATTTATTATGTTCTTCATCTGACAGCTGTTAGAGCAGAGGGGTTTGGGAGCTGGGTGAAAAAGGTCAAGGGGTTAAGCAAGCAAACAAACCAACAGAAACCTCCCAGACACAGACAGCATGTGGTTATTACCAGAGGGGAGGAGGGGAGGGCAAGGTAGAATGTATGTGTTCCTACAGAGGGATGCAGGGAGACTAGCCTTGGGGTGGTGAATGCACAGTGCAATGTACAGATGATGTGTTATAGAACTGTTCACCTGGCACCTCTATAAGTTTATTAGCCCACGTCAGCCTGATAAATCCAATAGAAGTTTTAAAAATTCTATAAAAAAAGAAATTTAGGCCCTGGCTGGTTGGCTCAGCGGTAGAGCGTCGGCCTGGCGTGCGGGGGACCCCGGTTCGATTCCCGGCCAGGGCACATAGGAGAAGCGCCCATTTGCTTCTCCACCCCCACCCCCTCCTTCCTCTCTGTCTCTCTCTTCCCCTCCGGCAGCCAAGGCTCCATTGGAGCAAAGATGGCCCGGGCGCTGGGGATGGCTCCTTGGCCTCTGCCCCAGGCGCTAGAGTGGCTCTGGTTGCGGCAGAGCGACGCCCCGGAGGGGCAGAGCATCGCCCCCTGGTGGGCAGAGCATTGCCCCTGGTGGGCGTGCAGGGTGGATCCCGGTCGGGTGCATGCGGGAGTCTGTCTGACTGTCTCTCCCCGTTTCCAGCTTCAGAAAAAAAAAAAAAAAAAAAAGAAATTTACTATAATCTTTGAATCACTGCTTCAGGTCAGCGGTTCTGTTCCGAATGCATGAAAAAGCAGCACAGCATCGCTTCGTGATATTGAGGCCTCCTCATTTAAATAGACTATTTGGGACAGGAGGAGCTTAAACAAGCAGGTTATTGTTTTATTATGTATCGTTTCTTCTGAAAATAAACCCGGCATCAGCATAAGTCGAACGCTGACTAAATTTCACCTCACAGCTGGACCTTCTAAGGTAAGCCGTCCACGGAAAGCACAGAAGGATGCGCCTGAACTATTGTATTTGCTCTCCGGGGAGCCCCTGGGTGGGTCTCCGATGGTCTCCCCACCATCAATGGAGATATAGATCATTATACGGACAGAAAGGGGGACGCTGACACCATGATCAACCGAGACACCTACCTCGTGCATAGCCAAGTGAGTCCTCCAAAAAAATGTATGGATACCCATTGGTTTTCTTTCAGCCAGTGGGAATAGTATGGATGATGGTGGTGGAGACATCCCCTTCTTTCTTTTCCCAGCCCACAGAAAGCACAGCCCCAAGAGAACCCTAATGGAAACCGTGCACTCTGAATGGTGATGGTAGCTCCGGGTTGGTTCATGCTGTAAGGAATGTACTCTCGGGCAGGGGCTGGTGGCTGTCTCCACAGTTGTGCATTTTCCAGAATGTCGTAACCTGAAATCAGACAGTTTGCAGACTTTAAAGACCGGTTTATTTCACTTAGTCATATTGCAGTTAAGGTTCCTTCATGGCTTTTCATGGCTTGACAGTTTGGTTCTTTTAGCGCTTAATAATATTCCATTATCTGAATATACCACATTAAAAATAATTTCTTTACTGACTGAAGAACATTTTGGTTGATTGCCAGTTTTGGAATTCACGGTTCATTTTTTTTTTCCTTCTAATTCTTCAACACCTCTTCTGAAATAGTCTGTACTTCAGCTTTAATTATCACCATTGTAATGCCTCTTAAATGGAAGTCAATTGGGCATTCAACCCATCATTTCAACTTCTGACTAGATAAATTATCTAATAGCGATGAAGACATTTCAAACTTAAGACATCCCAAACGGAATTGTTTTGTTTCCTTTAAACCCCCAAACGGCTCTTTTCCCTGCAGTCTTTATCTTAGATAATGACATTGTCTTTGACCCTGTCACCCAGCCTAAAAAGGTAATAGTCATCATCTCAATTATTTCATCTTCCTTCTCAGCTGTCATATTTAAGTGGTCATCATTTCTCAAAAAAGTATTTCAGAATTTTCTCAGAATGTGTTCCTCTTTTCTAACAAACCAGCATCCCGGTCATGAGCTGCCTCCTCATCCTCTGTTACCTGGGTGACTTCGCTGACTTTTAACAACTAGTCACTCTGCTTGTACTTTTTGCTTTTTCTGAACCATCTTCTGTTCTACTCAGTACTTTATTTTATCAAAACCATAACTGGCCATGAAATTTCTCAACTTACATACCATTGATGGCGCTGAGCATGATCCGTCACTGTCTAGCTGCCATGTCCTTCTACAGACTTATTTCTGACCACGCCTTCCCTGGACACAGGGTATATAGTCATGCTGTCGGTCATGCCCTGAATTTGGCACAGAAATTGATGCCTTCTTGTTTTTCCTCATTCTCTTGTTTCCTTGTTAAAGACCCGTTTGGCTCCTCATCTGTTCTGTAAACTCCTACTAATAAATGTCCTCTGGGAGGTCATCCCCAACTCAAGTACGTCTTTCTCTTCTGAATGCTCCCATGGAATGTTTCCTCTATATGAGTACCCATTTCATTGTATTAAAAGCATTTAACTGCCTATCTCTCTATTCCCTCATAATGGTGAGTCCTATATACACTAATCGCCTTTGTAATTTTTCTCACAGGATAATTAGTGCCCAATAAATGCAGAATAATTGAAAGATGAGTTAAAAAAAGCGGATAATAACTAACAAGAGAAATTACAGAAATGCTCGTAACAGAACACCTCAGAGCCAGGCTGAGTATATTGCTATTATTAGAAGCAGCAGCAGTCACTGTATATCTCTGGGCAGAAAAATAATCATTACCATGCCCATTATTACAGCATATGAAGGGTGGAGATGGAGAGAGAGAGATTTGGAAAACAGAAAACTACCTTGATAGATAGATATTTAAGCAAAAATATATATATTCTTCAAGAAATGCAAGAGAAAAAATAGATTGTGTTGAAGAAAATACTTTTTGTAAACGTTTGCGTATCAATAGCTGAATGACTGATGGATTGACTCAGGTGGCTTTTATGACCTGAAACGCACTGTCACTGTGCTAAGCACAGCTGGATAAATAAATAGTTAAATGTATGCGTCCCATCCTGTGCATTTTAGAGTCTAGAGCTTGCCCCTTCCTGTGTTAAGCACAGTGGAAGAAATAAGGAAAGACTGGGTTACTTTTATGCATGAATTTCACCAAGCTAACGGGTGCCCAGATAGCTAGTAAAATATTATTTCTAAGCATGTCTGCGAGGGGAGGTTCAGGGAGGGATTAGTATTCCAATCCATTGACTATGAAAAAATCGCTTTCGCCACATGGGTGAGCATCTTCTAACCTGCTTTGCTTGAGCTGGGACATCAGTCTTCTCCTGCCTGGGGGACATCAGTGCCCCCCGGTTCTCGGGCCTCCAGACTCATGCCGCACTGATGACCATTGGTTCTCTTGGTCTCAGGGCTCCAGGACCAGACTGGAACTGGCCCTCTGGTCTCCCTGGGCCTCCAGCCTGTGGTCAGCAGGTCCCTTCACTGCTCAGTCTCCATGGTATATCCGCCAACCCCTCCTCACATGTGTCTCTCTATGTCTGGTGTTGGGTTTCAGTACAGCCAGTAGCCACGGCCATCACAGTTGCCTGGCCCATGCAGGTCTCCATTAGATTCAGAAAGACGGTAATGCAACAACGGAGCCAAGAACTGGTGGGCCATCCTTTTAGTCTAGCTCGTACCAGCAAGCAAGTAAAAGCAAACATATAGGGCACCAAAACCCATTCTTTCCGGTTTTTCCTAGAATCAAAGGACCCCACCTCTGTTCCTCTTCAGCTCCCCACCATCTTGACTGCTTGCCTCCTCTGCAACAATGTGGCCTCTCTGTCAAAATGGCCTCCTGGCTCCTCCCTTCTCCTTCTTCTTGAAACTTTTTGGCGGGAAAGCCCTCCTCCAGCACACATTAGCATAACCAAGCCCCTTCCTTCCCAAGCAGAAAGGTAATTAACATTATCACCTGGGCAATGCAATCATGTCAGAGGACATTTTTAACAATAAGAAGTGAGCAAACCCAGAAAATACAGACTTGACAAACTTATTTGCCCAACCGTGTAGGTAGAGCTCAGAGTCTTGACCTAGCAGCTGTGGCTGACAATGCTGTGAGAACACTCCAGCACCTGAAACCTTCCTAGGCACACCCAGGAGGGGGCTCGCGGGCTGTAACGCTAACCAGGCAGCTCCCTGACCTTTTCAACCATTGGCTATGAAGGACACGCTGTAACACCCTGTAGGCTGAACCTGTGTATATAAGTTGGCTTACTTCCTGAATAAATCGCATCGGCGTCACTGAACCTGGTCCCCGGAGTCGGGTCTCTGCGTCTCCGTCGTCCTCACCCCCGGTGGGCCTTGTCCACACAACAGTTTGCTTCTCTGGAGAATCCCGAGTGACACGGGCACCACGCTCCACGTGCTATGGCACCTCACATGCAAAGACGTCTAAATCCGACGCCGGGTGCAGTTTGCCTCGCTGAACCAAAACCACTCCTTTCAGTCCGTCCGTGACAGCCTGCTCCGTCTTCAAAGCGAAACTCTTAAGTGCAAACCAAACGAAAATAATATTCTTACCCTCCGTCTAATGTTCTCCCTGGCAGGTTTGTATTTAAAATGTTATCTCTGCCTCATTTCCCATGAACATCCGTGCTCTGCATCTGACTGGCTGAGCAAGAGCTACACACACCCTTGAAATTCAGCCGGGAATCTCCGAGGTGCCCGCAGAGTGAAGAAGGCACGTGAAGAGGAAGGCTGGGGGTGAATTCACCGGCCAATCAGCGGGCGCGTCCTCGTAAGTTAAAGCCCCGGGAATGATGATAGGAGCCCAAGGGAAACGGCGCAGAAAGGAACTGGACGCAGCCGTCCCCCCTCAGCCTTATTGGATTATTGATTTTGTTTGTCACCTTAGTTTATTTTGGGAATGCGTCTTAAGCCCATGATCACGTGGAAGAGAGTGGGGAGCGTTATTTATGTTAATAATGAAAAAGAAATGTGGAAAATTTATGAATCTGTCCTACGGAGCAGGGCTTATTCCAATAAAACAAGTCCTGAGTAGACTTGTCTCACTGAACTTTATTTGAACCTCAAAGAAAATGGAATTAATTTACATTTCATTATAGGCTGGTAATTCCCTCAGCACAATATAAGGTGGTTCCAGAAAGGGGGAAAAAAAAAAATGCTTCTATATCCTTGGGCTGCTGCAAGCTTTTGTGTACAGCAACCCGCAAGTCCCAGCCAGAAAGGTCAGCACGGAACTGTTGAATCAAGGAGAACCTTACTCTGTATCTTTGGAAAGAGCGATCATTCTGCAAACGGGAGCATTTCAAAGTCAGCTAGTGGAGACTTCCCATTGCAATGACAGAGCATACTCCTCACCCCCAAACAAGAAGTGTGTATATGTATCAACTCACCCTCTAGTAATTCTTTCACTAGAAAAGTAGAATAAATTTGACATGCTAGTAAACTAATTATTATTATAAATAATTCATTTATCTCTTACCTGCCCTACAACGGACAATATTAGATGTTCTAGGACAACTGATACATCTCTCAACATTTTTTTTTTTTTTTTTTACAGAGACAGAGAGAGAGAATCAGAGAGAGGGATAGACAGGGGCAGACAGACAGGAACAGAAAGAGATGAGAAACATCAATCATTAGTTTTTTGTTGTGACACCTTAGTTGTTCATTGATTGCTTTCTCATATGTGTCTTGACTATGGGCCTTCAGCAGACCGAGTACCCCCTTGCTCGAGCCAGTGACCTTGGGTCCAAGCTGGTGAGCTTTGCTCAAACCAGATGAGCCTGCGCTCAAGCTGGTGACCTCGGGGTCTCGAACCTGGGTCCTTGGCATATCCCAGTCCGCCGCTCTATCCACTGCGCCACCGCCTGGTCAGGCTACATCTCTCATCTTAAGACGAGCTTCCTTTTAAGATTTTGCTGTCTGCTTAAGGATTTCCTGTCGCTTTTTACATGTCCCTTCTATTTCTAGGCTTAGTGTTTTCTTTACCTCCAAGGACTCTCCCAACTGGGTGATAAAATTCTCAATTCTAGACGGCTTCAACTGATAAGATACAGTATTGACTCTCGTTTTCAGGGATAGGAGCGATATTAAATTGTTTAGACAAAGGACTTGACAGGATATGGTTTTGTGTACCTCTATCTCTAAAGATCCAGAATTTATTCTTAACCTTGTTTTTAAGGATTCTAATACGTCTCCTCAAGCAGCTTGACTTGGCACACGTATGCGCACATCTTTGTCTTTTTAGAAACTGCCCAAATTGAGAGAGCTTGTGCTCTCAAATGTAGAACTAGAAAATACATTCTATACCAAGGGGGCATCCACATCCGCATGCCTCTAAAAGTAACAGTTACAACTCTGATGAATTCCATTTAATTGTGACTATCAGCTTCAAGCCCCAAGAGCACAACTCGTTGGCCACCGCAATGGTGTCTGTGGAATGATATATGAAAACCTAATCAAGATCATGAGATCATTTTGTCTGGCATCTTGCCTTTGCCAAAGATAGTCCAGCAGCAAGCCCCACCCCTTAAGGTTTGCAACAATATGACCATGACCCCCTCCTATAGAGAGGCGGGATCTATATCCTCTCTCTTTAAATCTGAGTTTATGACTTCCTTAAACTAATAGAATATGGCAGAAGTGATGATGTATATCAGGGGTCCCCAAACTTTTTACACAGGGGGCCAGTTCACTGTCCCTCAGACCGTTGGAGGGCCGGACTATAAAAAAAACTATGAACAAATCCCTATGCACACTGCACATATCTTATTTTAAAATAAAAAAAAACAGGAACAAATACAATATTTAAAATAAAAACCAAGTAAATTTAAATCAAGAAACTGACCAGTATTTTAATGGGAACTATGGGCCTGCTTTTGGCTAATGAGATGGTCAATGTGCTCTTTTCATTGACCACCAATGAAAGAGGTGCCCCTTCCGGAAGTGCAGCGGGGGGGGGGGGCGGATAAATGGCCTCAGGGGGCCGCATGTGGCCCGGGGTCGTAGTTTGGGGACCCCTGATGTATATAATTCCTGAGATTACATCAGTAGAGGTGATGGAATGTCCACCTTGATGTCTGGGATCCCATCACGTGCCCCGAATCAAATGGTAAGTAGTCGGACTCCTGTGCAACCACTTAACAGCAGGGTAACCCAGTCACGCTCACGCAGAGAAACCTTTTGGAAACATCCGGAGACTTCCTAGAGAGAAGAGAGAAATGCCTGTCTAGCCTCCAGCTGTTCCAGCTCCCCCTGCTGGTCTGACTTCTACCACATAAAAGACCTAAGTCACTATGAATAAAGAGCAGGGAGAGGAAACCGCCCACTTACTGCCACAGGAAAAAGAAAAGAAAGGCTCAGAAGGAAAAAAATCAACAACCCAGAGAATCCCAGAGAGTCGTACTGGATCCTGATCGCTATGTCACAAGGATAAGAAAACCTTGGGGGGCGATTCGTTCTTGCCTTTGTCTGTAGGAGCCGGGAGGGATAGGATCACCTCTAACATTAGCGCCCGTCCAACACTGAGAGTCGGGATGATATAAATTATTTGAAAATCTAGGTAGTCAATGGCCACTTAAGAAAAAAACATTAACATTTTACTACTTTTTACATAATGACTGTATATTGATTTTAAAATAAAATGGAAAATCAAAATTTTAAACATAAAGTAATTTTACTTTAATTCTACTACTCAGAGGTAGTCACTTAAAAATAGGTAGGAGTCTCAGCTGCTGAGAGCATAATCCACTTACAGGTAGTTTAAGCAAAACTTTTTCAATAAGACCTATTTTGATGGGCCAAGAAAGCCGGATTTTGATCTGTTGTTTTGTAGGTAAATTTGAGAGAGAGTGCCATTTAATGTTATTATTTCTTCTGATCTATGAACAAAGGATATTTGATTCATTTATATCGTCTTCAGTTTCTTTCAACCACATTTTTAGCCTTCAGTGCACAAATATAAATGTTTCTGAATTTTATTTTTTTAACGCCATCATAAATGAAATTATTTTCTTAATTTTACATTCGTGGTGTTCATTGCTTGTGTAGAGAAATAGCACTGATTTTTGTAAATTGATCCTTTCGTACTGCTGAGATTCTGTATGAACTCTTAACAGTCACAGCTTTTTAAAGCCCTCTGTGAACTTCTCAGTCCATAGATCTTTCTTTTACATTTGTGGCCGAGCTCTTGTTTGCCCCTGCGGGACTGCAGCCCTAGGCAGCTGGGACGTTCAAGGGCTGCTGCTGACGGTTTTCCTCAAACATCTGTGCACAAGGGCTCTGCCCGAAAGGAGAGCTCGGAGTCTGTAACACTGGGGTGGGAGGCAGGGGGTTCCGAGAAGCTCGGCTGCAGAGGGCAGACATTGGGCGGGCAAGACCGCGTAGGGAGTGAGGAGAAAGGAGACATTGGCAGCGATGCTCACGGGAGACATTGTCCTGGCCAAAGCCAGGAAGGGAAAGAGAGGAGATAAAGGGAGAGGCAGGTTCAGAAGAGGACAAGGATAGCACTCGGCCATGAGTGGGCAGCTGAGGACCAAGGGAAGTCCTAACCGAATCCGAAGGTTTGGGTTTGTGTGTGTGTATGTGTGTGTGTGTGTGTGTGTGTGTGTGTGTGTGTGTGTATGCATATATATATATATATATATATATATATATATATATATATATATATATATATAATTAGTTGAAGTTTAATTATTGGGGAGCAGAGTTCTTTTTTTCAGCAAAAATATGATATGTTTATTGTCTGACACGGTTATCATGTGTGAGATATCCAATTTCAGATATCCAGAGAGGATTTTCACCAATAAATTTGGTTCTCAGAAAGAAAAAAAGAAAAAGAAAAAGAAAAAAATGTAGGAAAATGGCTGAGAGATGAAACGGCAGCCTTGAGACAAGTCCGTGGTGTGGACCTAGGAAGCCACGCCCTGTGGAGGCAGAACGCTGCCCGGCAAGCTGCGATTGGTGACAGGAAGCAGCTGATCCCTGCAGCCATTTTCCTACACGCCTGGGGGGCTGCTTCTCCGCACCTGCATCCACTGGAGACTAATGTGACCAGGCTCTGCTAATCTGCTTGATGAGCAAAGAGACCAATCAACAGGATGAGGCTGCGGGGACCTGGGCTCAAAGTCTTGGAGGCTGGGAGTCCCCTGGGCCCGTCTTTTCTCTATGTTGTGTCTTGTGTGTGTTTTCTCTTAAGTCCTGCAGCGCCTTCCTCTCGTGCACGCCCACTGCGGAGCTGCTCTCGGCAGAATAAACAAAAAACAAAACAAAAACAAACAAATATATATATACACACACACATACACACACACACATATGGCTGCTAGCAATAAAGATTTAGGAATCATCACTATAAAATTCATAACTACAACTGTGGACATGGTGTGAGATGCAGGGAGCGAGAAAGAGGAGAGACATTGTAACATTTAGAGGCAGAGTCAGGGCAGGAAGCCCCGGAGGAAAGCGGAAAAGGAGGTCAAAAGGTGAGTGAAGCTCGTGGGAGAGTGAAGCTTCCTGGGAACCACGGAGGGTCAGAGGGAGGAGTGGACAGGACTGGACGCGGCGTGGGAGAGTGAAGCTTCCCGGGAACCACGGAGGGTCGGAGGGAGGAGTGGACAGGACTGGACGCGGCGTGGGAGAGTGAAGCCTCACGGGAACCACGGAGGGTCGGAGGGAGGAGTGGACAGGACTGGACGCGGCGTGGGAGAGTGAAGCCTCACGGGAACCACGGAGGGTCGGAGGGAGGAGTGGAGACGCGGCGTGGGAGAGTGAAGCCTCACGGGAACCACGGAGGGTCGGAGGGAGGAGTGGACAGGACTGGACGCGGTGTGGGAGAGTGAAGCTTCACGGGAACCACGGAGGGTCAGAGGGAGGAGTGGACAGGACTGGACGCGGCGTGGGAGAGTGAAGCTTCCCGGGAACCACGGAGGGTCGGAGGGAGGAGTGGAGACGCGGCGTGGGAGAGTGAAGCTTCCCGGGAACCACGGAGGGTCGGAGGGAGGAGTGGACAGGACTGGACGCGGCGTGGGAGAGTGAAGCTTCCCGGGAACCACGGAGGGTCGGAGGGAGGAGTGGAGACGCGGCGTGGGAGAGTGAAGCTTCCCGGGAACCACGGAGGGTCGGAGGGAGGAGTGGAGACGCGGCGTGGGAGAGTGAAGCTTCCCGGGAACCACGGAGGGTCGGAGGGAGGAGTGGAGACGCGGCGTGGGAGAGTGAAGCCTCACGGGAACCACGGAGGGTCGGAGGGAGGAGTGGACAGGACTGGACGCGGCGGCGGACCAGGAAGAGCAGGATTTGAAGTCGTCCTTGAAATATGACAAGGTCGTAGAGTGGTTCTGTGAGAATACTTTAGAGCGGTGGGCGTGGGAGACAATTCCTGTGCGAGGGGATTGGAAAGATGTGGGGGGAGGAGCTTCAGACAAAGCTCCTCAGAACCGCGGTCGTGGAGGGGGGGAGGGGAGGGCTGCGTCACGGTGACACCAGACGTGAGCATCAGGCCACTTCCGAGGGCGTGTGTCTCCTCCTCCTTTCTGGATAAAGATTGTGGTTATTGAGCTTGAGGAGATTTGAATACATTTACTAGCTAGTAAAAAAGAAAGAATTTGAAAATTAAAAATACTGAAAAGAAACCTGTTGATTCGAGGAAGGCAGAGACTGTGGGTAGTGCTGTGTCCTTCGAATCTGACAGAGTCGGTTACGAAAAACAGGTAAACGATGTGATAAAAATCCTCAAGAGCCCCTTACACGATCAACTAAATCTACTTTAATCAAAGGCAGCTCATCATGTCACCAAAAATGTGGGTGTTCTTTCATTCAGAGTTTGTTTAAGGGGGAAAAAAACCCGTGTCTGATGTTAGAGTACCCAGCACAGACATGCTTCTTAAAAGGTGTCCTCGCCGAGTGGCCGGGTGCTTTGCTCGGCCTCTCAGGATCTTGTTGGTGAGGACACATTCAGGACCACCCAAGGCCAGCAGAATCCTCGTATTAACGTGAAGCTTCACTAGAGTCTAATCCTCTGTCTCAGGACAGAGTCCCCATGCGTTGGGAGAAGGAGGTGTCTATCTTTTTCTTTCTTTCTTTCTTTTTTTTTTTTTTTGTATTCACGAATAGTCTTGGTAATTTTCTGACGACAATTCTGGAACATGGAACCAAGCCTTACCTTTCTGTAAGTCTTACCCGCTCTTGGAAACTTCCCTGGTTATATACATCGTAGCTCTTTGTTACAGTTCGTTTTCAATGACAACATCCTTTCAGGCAACTCCATCCACTGCAGAATTATTGATATCTTCCATGGACTGGCTGTAGCCGAACCCAGGAAGTCAGATTGTACTTGTCTCCTCCTACCTCCTTCTGAGTCAGTCTCCGATCCCCCGCTCTCTCTCTCTCTCTGGGCTCGCTCTCCTGGGCTCCAGTGGAAAGGGAGGAAAAAGCTGTCCCTGGTCGACACTTTAATTAGCAGTTTCTAACATTCTTTCTAGAACATCACAGGATGAAAGCAACACTCTGTGTGGGGCCCGTCATTTTCAGGAGTCTGGGTAGGGACTGTCACCCAGGAAACCAAGGGCCTCCTGCAGAACGGAGCCTCCGGGATGACTGTGGCCTCTTGGGAGACACTCCGCTGGCTCCGCGGAGGACAGAGATGGGAAGGAGGGGAAGGAGACAGCAATTAGAAAGGAGAGAAGCATATTGGAGCTGCCTTTCAGCCTAGTGAGAAAAGGACATTTATTTTAATGTTTTAAGAGGAAAGCTGACTGAGTCCTATAAAATAACTCGTATTGCTTAAATGGGTTGTTAGAAAAGGCTTGAAAATGTTTGCCGCAGTAGCAGAATAAGCCCCAGATGAATGACGAATTGTGAGCACACCGACAACAGGACCCCATGTCTCCCCGTGACGTCACGCCTCTGTCTTTTCTTGCCATCCTCTGACCTCGCTGGAGATTGCCGAGGAAACACAGTGACATGCTACGCGTCCTGCTTTGAAGTCACTGGGCACAAGAGATAATTGGGATGATGTACACAGCCAGCCGTCCTTTCATCCATCTCCCCATTGTCTTCCCCAACAACAGGATGGGTGGTAATATGAGGCCCCCTGCTCGCTCTCTCCTCTCTCTCTCTCTCTCTCTCTAATACCATAATGCTCACTGAACCGCATTTAATTAAGGGAATGTATATTGATACACATAGCATAATCAGGTCAGAGACTGGAGCTGAAATTGATGGAGGACCGGCGTTTCACACTTATTTCAATTTATGAATGCCCAGGCGCAGACAGAGAGTGAAAAGGATTTAATTTCCCTTTGTGTTGTCTGCACATTCTTTATAATGCAGGCATTAATTGAACACGCTTCAGTATCAGGGCGGAGCAATCAAGCGTATCCATTCTGCAGAAATGAAGGTCACGGGTCAATGTTGAGCAAGTTCCTAGCAATCTAGTTATAGAAATGTATTTATATTTGACCAGCTATAATATGAGAGACTAGACATCCGGAAAATTAACACCATGAGAACAACGCACCTTTCAGCTACGAAATGACACCTGAAAAACAGACGCGGAAGGTTTGCTTCTCTTTGCTTTGGAATCTTGTTGGGGGGGGGGGGGGCATCACCCTGCACTTCGCAGATGCCTTTCACGAGGCTTGTTGATGTCAGTCCTCTCGAACCACGGATTCGGGTGGCTGAGCTTGGGAGACTGTCAGTTCCGATTTAATTTGGTGTGTGTGGGGGGGGTGCTGAAATGAACCCACAGAACAGACTGCCCATTCATTCCTCAAATATCTCTCTGAACAGTGTGTGAGGCACATTTTATAGAAACTGGGTAATGTCATTTCCAAGGGAGTGAATGGGCATTTATTTCAAATGTATGAAGATGTCAACTTTTCATTTAAAATGATGGATTCCTAAATAGCCTTTTGTCATTATGTATTTTTCCATTTTGTTATCATCCTTATTTATTTATTTGTTTTTTACAACATCAATTGTGGGTTAGATTATTTTGCTCATTTTGAAATTTTAGTCTAAGACTGCAATTTAAAATTAATTTATATGTCTCTTAAAACACAATCCAAGTTCCCATCTTTGATTTAATAATTCTGTGATAAACATGAATCCTACTTGCTCCTGTATAGAAACATGCACCATTGCACACATCGAGAGTAATATTCTCCATATATTCAGCTCACAGTAAGTTAGGGAGGAAATAGGGGAACCTTTCCTGAGATTCATCTTCTCCCTGTGAGGAAGCCTTGTACCCCCATAAGCAACCTAACCTGTTTGTGTCTTCATGAGCAAAAGGAATTTTGCTCCCTGACTCAGAGACATCAAAATATAGACAGCTTCTTATTTTGTCCCTAGGATTATCCAATTTAATGTCCAAGAGTCTCGTAAAGTCATTTTGTATTTTATCTATAAGCAGTAGGTGGCCAGTTAACTAGGCAGTACACCACTAAAATTTGCATGCAATTTTGTTTTATTTATTTATTTATTTATTTATTTATTTATTTATTTATTTATATTTTTCCAAAGTTGGAAACGGGGAGGTAGTCAGACAGACTCCCGCATACGCCTGACCGGGATCCACCAGGCATGCCCACCAGGGGGCGATGCTCTGCCGCAATCAGAGCCATCAGAGCCATTCTAGCACCTGAGGCAGAGGCCATAGAACCATCCTCAGCGCCCAGGCTAACTTTGCTCCAATGGAGACTCGATTGCAGGAGGGGAAGAGAGAGACAGAGAGGAAGGAGAGGGGGAGGGGTGGAGAAGCAGATGGGCGCTTCTCCTGTGTGCCCTGGCCGGGAATTGAACCCGGGACTTATGCGCGCCAGGCCAACCCCTCTACCACTCAGCCAACCAGCCAGGGCCCAATTTTAAGTTTTAAATTTCCATAAAAACCTTGTGGAAAAGTTAAAAGAAACAATGATTCTTATCACAAAAGCTATTCTGTGTCACATTGAATATTTGTATTTTGATTGAACCAGGAAAGCATGTTAAAAAATTTACAAATGTTAGGATCAGACAGATACTTAAAATGTTACCTCTTAGTCTGATAAGAGAAGTCAATGAGCCTGACCTGTGGTGGCGCAGTGGATAAAGCGTTGACCTGGAAATGCTGAGGTCGCCGGTTCAAAACCCTGGGCTTGCCTGGTCAAGGCACATATGGGAGTTGATGCTTCCAGCTCCTCCCCCTTTCTCTCTCTGTTTCTCTCTCTCCCTCTCTCTCTCCTCTCTAAAAATGAATAAATAAAATTAAAAAAAAAAAAACCTAAAATAAAAAAAAAAATAAAAAAAAAGAGAAGTCAATGAGAGGGAAATCAAAGATGAGAATCAAAAATTGAAGAGAAAATATGAAAACAAGAAACAAAATGTAGCTTACATGTTTAAACCCTGTATTCCAAGTTGATTTTCTATCTTAATTTGCAACCATTAAGTTAACACCATTATTTTAAAAATAGCGACCCCTAAAATAGTATCCAAAAGAAAAACATTTAAATCTATGAGAAAATTTTTTAAAGACTGTATTTGTGAACATGAAAATCTTTTGCCCTGTTCCCTGGCTTAAAACATACTAAAACAAGAGCTAATGACTCAAAGTTCTTAAAGAACAAAACCACTAGAAACTCCCTGTTAGAGGGATGAGTTTAGTGCCTTCATCAGAGAAAGAGACTGAGGATTGTCTAATCATCTGCTGTGTGTCCCATCCCCTCAGAAAACCCCCAGGTATTTTTTTTATTTAGTCATATGAGCGACATGAAAATCCTCTGACCGTTTTTCATATGGCTTTCCACAATAAATTAATCTTTGTTCAAGGTCTTGGCGTTTTGAAGAAAAAGATGCTGCATCACATACTAGAGACACTATGAATATAGTTATTGTTAAAAGGATAAGAAGAAAAAGACCTAGAGACAGGAAAAATCACGGCTTAAATGTCTAGGCGCAAAGAAGAAAAAGAAGGAACAAAAACTTGCATGTCAGGTGTGGCTCTCCTGTCTGTCAGCCCGAGACTCTCACTCTGAGAAAGAAGAAATTCTTAACCTGACAGACGTCAGGGGCGCCCTAGTGCCAAATTCTTTTGGAAGATGCTTTGTGAGGAAGAACATTCACAATGCCTCTAAACATTTTACGTGGAAAAAAAAGTTAGAATAGTATCTATCTTCTTGGAAAGACAGAATAGTGGAAGGAAATGATGTATAAGAAATGTATGGGAACTGACCTAAGAGCTTACTAATTTAAAAGCATCCTTCTTGGGTGCTTTTCGATGAGAAGAATGGCAAGTCTCCTCATGTGACATTGTTTAAGAAATGTGGAACTCTAGTTCCAGAGTCTGGCACATAAGCAGTCTATTTATTCTCAGAGTCTAAAGAAAACAGAAAAGGCTTAAAATAAAAAAAGTGGTACAGACAAAGGAGAGAATGGGGTAAGCAGATTGAAGGTTGAATTCTTTTAATAACCAGGAAAAAAGTAGAAGGGGCTCTGTTTCTTTGAGGTGGGTGATGCACAGTTAGTTAACTATGAGGAGGCTCACACAATTCTTATCAAATTTTGAAACAATTGATTAATATGAAATATCTGCCTTTCCAAGCCAGGAAATGGTTAGAATTGACTTGCTTCCTGCCTCTACCACCGTTAGTCTCCTAAGGCAAACCCCGATGGCCAAAGCCGGAATTCCATTTCCCTAACATATATAACCTTTCTTTTCATTTCTTTCGAATGTGTAAGTAGTTGCTTCATTTGGAACAAGACGACTGCTCTTTATAGGAGTCTCTTAAACTCATGATTCTCTCTAGAAATCTACTAAAAGACCATGTAACTTTATATTCAAAATACAAGCGGCAACCGATTTCAAAAAGCTGCAAACAGGACGCTAGGTTTTATTAAACCAAAAGACAAAGGAATATAAAAGTTTTTCTTCCAAAAGTTTGACTCATATTCATATCTTCAAACTTACTAAATCAGGGGTTTGCAAAAACTGTAGCTTGTGGGCCAAATTTGGCCCCTGGCCTGTATTTATAAATAAAGCTTTATTAGAGCACAGCCATGACCACTCATAAACATGTGGGAAGCTTTTACTTTACAATGGCAGAATGAAACCATATGGCAGAGGCCATGTGGTCTTTAAAGCCTAAAATATTTCTCTCTCTTTACAGAAAAAGTTGGTTACCCTCCATACTAATGCAACAATATTATGCCAGGTGAGATTTAAAGGGTATGGAATATCTGTTTTTTCTTTTCAGTCTGTTATTCAATCCTTAAACTGCACTGAGGATACATTTTGAGGACAATTTTCTCAGTACATAATACATCTATTCATATGTATTCCTCAAAACTTCTCTGTGAGGGAGATATTTTAAGCTCCACTTTATTTAAGATAAAATAGATTCAGATAATTTAAGAAGATTTTCCTGTCACACAGCTAATAGCGGAGAAAGAACATTTTAAACGTATTTTCCGGTCCTTTCAGCGAGTTAATCCTCAGTTCCTAGAAGAAGACTTAGCTATGGAACGTCCAGGTCTCCACAGCCTGACCTGCTCCCTTCTTGTTAGTTTTGCTCAGTGGTACCTTTAGAGCTTTACTGGAAACCCTGAGTGTTCACTGTGAAAACTGCCTCTATTTTCAGATGAACCGTCACCTCTGATTTCAACCCCTATTCCGTGTGCAGGGATGATGAATGTGCAACGTTAAATCAATCTTACATTTTCTTGTGTGGGTGTAAATAAAGTTTATACACTGATTATCTTCCCGATGTTTCTTTCCCCCGTCAGCTCCTCTTTCTGCAAATTTATCTTCTTGTAGATTGGATATTAGTATTTCTCAGGATACCTAATTGCGGGGCAATGCCTCATTGTTGTTCAAAGGATACGATCCTACGAAGGAACAGCTATAAAGAACAAGCTGGTCCAGTGCCTACTGGGCACAGGGCCCTTGGCTGAGGACCCCGGGTGAGGGAGCACCTTCCCTAAGAAACGCACAGACCAGACGAGCAGGAATGTGAACAGGTCACTGCAGCCCTGTGTGCAAATCCTCCGACTCCTCTGGGCAAGGTCCAATGAGACCACAGACCTGAGATCCCAGTGTTTCTTATCGTCAAAAAAAAAAAAAAAAGGCAAGTTCCCTGGTATAAATTTAATTTTGAAAATGTGTTCTTTTTAAATTTAAATTTCTTGTAAAACTCTGCATGTGGTGTATCATAGAAGAGAACATCTGTGTTGGTTCTTTTTTAATCTAACATCAGTTCACTCCATTTCCCTTTTTAAAGTTGTGCAGAAAACTTTTTTCTTTTTTATTTTAGTTTCCAAACATTTATTTGTAGTAAGCAAAGGTCTGATTTCTGCGGCGTCTCTCCAAGATAAGTGTTTGCATTCCCCTTTTACCAGACCAGACTAGAATGTGAAAACTGTCACTGGATCTGCTGCCCAGGACTTTTCCGGACCTGTGAGGAGACTTAGGCGACACATTCTATATTACATCTCTTTATCCTTACTTTGTTTTCACAGGAAGTGGTGGCATTCCTCTAAGATACCTGTGCTGCAGAGCAAAGGGTTTAATTCAACATAACAATGGGAGAATATCAGCGTAGCATACTGACACCAATGGGTAGTCGAAATTTGGAACTTTAAGAAAAAGAAAAGGAGCCATCATAGAGCCGTCCAGAGAATGGAGCTAAAATCTCATAACCCCAAGTATGGACTGAACCAGGGGCCCCCAAACTATGGCCCACAGGCCATATGCGGCCCCCTGAGGCCATTTATCTGGCCCCCGCTGCACTTCCGGAAGGGGCACCTCTTTCATTGGTAGTCAATGAAAGGAGCACATTGACCATCTCATTAGCCAAAAGCAGGCCCATAGTTCCCATTGAAATACTGGTCAGTTTCTTGATTTAAATTTACTTGTTTTTTATTTTAAATATTGTATTTGTTCCCGTTTTGTTTTTTTACTTTAAAATAAGATATGTGCAGTGTGCATAGGGATTTGTTCATAGTTTTTTTTATAGTCCGGCCCTCCAATGGTCTGAGGGACAGTGAACTGGCCCCCTGTGTAAAAAGTTTGGGGACCCCTGGAACGAACTAGGAAGTTCGTGAAAAGTTGATAGTATCCAACTCAAAAGAAATTGAACTCGAGGTGTGCATAACAGAAGCATTCTTACGCCGGGCTCATTCGGCAGAGACTGAAGCTGTGGAGCCGTGTCAAAGCCATCACTGTGAATGCGAGGCAATTTCCTTAGAAGTTGACATCTAGATATTTTTGCGCTTACACCGTGTAATGACACGACTACATGGTTCTACCTTTCCTGAGGACGCAGAAAACACCAATGAAGCATCTCTCCCACCTGAATGATGAGTAACAGACAGATAAAGAATACTATTATAAGTCTGTTTTAACCTAGCAGGGAGATAAGGTCACAAAGCCATCAAGGGGACTCAATCTAATATGTGACATGCCCCACAGTTTCTAGAAGGCTGGATTTTTTCTGGTAATGTGGAAATGTTGGCTATTAACTTGTCAGAAATTGTATTTAATCAGGAAGACACTTATCCATTTGTATTTGCCATTTTAACTTCACAATTGTAAAATCACCATACAAAAAGTCATACCTTGCACTTTAATTATGCAAAATAGGGAGGAGTAATTTAAATGAACAACAAAGCAAACCAAGTTCCATTTAGAATAACAGGGAAGTTCAAAAGTTATTTCTCCACATGATTTCCTGGACACTTCAGAATCCTCCCATGTTGATTGTAATTGGTGTCTTAAATATGTGTTTAATATTTTAGAGAGCCAATGAGAGAATGTAGATTTATCAGCAGTAAGATTTCATAGGCTAATGAAAATTTCTTCATTCTTTGTTTTGTCTAGTACTATATCAATTCGGTGAGAGTAATTCATTACGTTCATGCTACTTTGAAATTTTAATTGGAAATTATAAATGTCTCTTTGACAATGAACAATTACTTCATAAATGTAGGCTTTTGGCAATCAGCATATTTTATGCCATAAGGTCCAGAAAAGAATATGAATTAAAGTTTGTTTGGTGATATCAGTTTTGAAAACCACTGAACCATCAATCATCATACACAAATCTTCATTCAAAAACTATCCAAACAATTTGAAAAATATTAGTAGCTTCCAACAATAAAAACTTGAAGTGCCTTATTTTAGAATTGTTCTACCTTTTCACAGGAAAACCCATAAGACAAGAAGAAATAGCAGCAAGAACCATCCAGGAAAGAAAACATGTTCAGCCGATTTGGAAACAGAGAAGACAAATTACAAACGATATGAAAGCACCATCAAAAGCCACAAAGACTATCAGAACTGGGGAGACAGGAGGAAGAGCCAGCGTATTGGGACAGAGAAGAATTGGAAGGTATGAGGGAGCCTGGTGGTGAGGGAGGACAGAAGTTTCTGGAAACGGTACACTTTCAAAATGAGAGAGCGCTGCCTTCATTGAGAACTGCTATGAGTTGGGCTGAGACAGGACAAAAGGCAAGTGTGTGGTGAGCACAAGAGGACAGGTAACAGGTGCAGGGCCCACCGGTGACAGCCCCAAGGTGAACACAAGCATGACTTCTGAAGCATAGGCGTCGTCGTGGAAGGCATGACGACTCTAGTCAGTGACACTGCCAGAGAAGAACAAAACACACAGGGCATACGGCAGACAATCTCTGACGTTTGTAAGCTTCTAGGAGATAACACGGGCAAAGATGCCCAGACCTCCCATGATTCTAGAAACCGTGGTTCATCTCTCTGACAGTCAAGGAGACTACAGTTCAAATCTTCACGTCCAACCTGGCTCTTCTTTGCAGAACTGCCTACCAATATCTATCTATTAATTATTCTAAATTAAAAAACAAGAAGGGTTAAGTCCAGCATCCACACACAGACATAACAAACCATGATTAAAAAGAGGAGTAAATCTTTCCTATAAATGTGAAGTCAACCAACTTTCCTGTCAAGGGTCATAGAGTAAAAATGAAAATGAAAATGAAAATAATAAATGAGGTAAAACATTTATGAGAAAATAGCTATAAGAGACATGAAAATCATAGAGGAAGATTAAAACAATGAAACAGAAGAGTGTCAATATTAAAAGGGCACATCAATGTACCAGAAAAAAATGACCATAATTTCTAACGCGTGCTATATTGTATACTGTTTATGCATTGTTTACTAAATCTGTACGTATGTATTGTTTAGTACCCTAAATTTCTAATTGTTTTACTTTATATATGAAAATATATTGCATTATAGTATATTATACAATAGAGTGCATTAGTATATTTTGGAATAGTATACTAGCAAATACTAGTAACACCCTTCAGACGTTAAAAATAGGGAAAAACATTTTCTTCCAGCCAAGAGATCACGTGACCGTGACTTAGAAGGGAAAGAAAATCATTCTGATATCATACCAAGAGGAGACATCACTCAATGTCAGAAACACTGCACCATTTTCTTTAATATACGGTCAAAATCCCCTTCTAGAATATGGATTACAGATAGGTACTTTTGAATATGATCGATCAAATAGACTCCTGGATTCTGCCTAGGATGTAAAAAAAAAAAGTGGGAAGAACATTGTTCCCACAGCAACAACAATAACAACCACAATAAAAAGCTGAAGAGTATATTTTCTTTAACCTATTCATTTAACCAAGAATACATTGTCTCCAACCAATCATAAAGCTGAGGTCACAGGGCAGTCCCCGGAATTTAAGAAAAGAGGTGCCTCCAGGAAGGAAGGAGACTGGATTGCTCAACTATGCAGGAAGGTGAACTGCAAGGCCTTCCCACAAGCAGGAAGAATTCAGCTAAAATATTTATTAAATTGCTTCAAGGGTGAGTGTGAGCCGAAGTGAGGCTTTAGAACCCCTTTAAGCTATAGATCTAAGGGAAGTTGCTATCCAGTTGTAGCCATTCCTTCATGGGCACACTGTGTGCCTGTGAGAGAGACCAGGGACAGTGACAAAGGAAAAAGAATCCTTTTGTTGCCATTCTGAAGGATGGTTGTTATGGACTGAAAATTTGTGTTTCCCCAAAGTTCATATATTGAAGTCCTAACACAAAATGTGATGGTAGTAAGTGGAACCTTTGGGAGATGATTAGATGAGTGAGGCTGAAGATTGTTCAATAAAAATTACCCAGATTGAAACATTAATTATAAAAAAGGGGGAGAGTTTGTGTGTGGGGGAGAGGGAGGTAGAGTATCCATCCACTGTGGATGGATACTCCACAATATCAAAGGTGTAATTTACGTTAATTGCAATCCCAGACAGAAGAGAGATCTAATGAACCAGAAGAAATATTTAAGAAACAGTATCTGAAAATTTCTGAAGTATAATGAAAATACAACAACACAAGTTCAAGAAATTTAGATAACATCAAGGCAGATAAATATATATAAGACAGGAAAGAAAAAACATCTATAAACACTTCATATTTAAATCAGCACATCTGCCAAAGTCAAAAACGCATTACAGAGGAATAAATGTAGAACTGAAGCAGACGTTTCATCAGAAATTATACAAGCCAGAAGAAAATGTCATGGCATCCTGAAAGTGCTCAAACAAACAAAAAAACTGTCAATGCAGAATTGTATACCCACCCAATTATATTTCAAAACTAAAGTACAAGTATTTTTCAGACAAGCAAAACCAGAGAGAATCCATAAATTAGACCTCCATTACAAAACTGAAAGAAATTTCTTGAGGCAAAAGGAGTGTAATACATACAAAAAAAGAAGAGATATTCCTAGAAATGATTAAATGAAAGTATTTTTTTAAAGAGGCTCTTCTTACTTTAATAACTATGAAAAATTATTGATTGAAACAAAATTAGCAGCAGTAAATTATTGGTCAATCATACAAATAATAGTAAAATTACGACAAAAATAACAAAAAAGAAGGAAAAGGAAAAATAACTCTTCCATTGTAAGGTGCTGACAAAAAAAAATGCCATACATTTGAACATAAAATGTGGTTGAATAAACTTTTATATTATAACCCTAGAACAAATATTCAAGTAAACACACACACACACACACACACACACATTTTCAGACAGCTATAAAAATAAGCCAAAAGTAGAGATAAAGTAAATTATTAAAAAGTAGTCCCTGTTTTGTACAGCCAAAAGTCATCCTATTTGATGAAGTGGTGACAAAATGGGAAAATGAATGTGGCAAGACTGGAAAGAGTAACGCTTACCTCCCCGGGGTGATCCCAGAAGCACTGAAGAGTAAAACCTCCGAGGTTTATAAATTGAGCTTCCACTCCATTTTTGAGTTTTCTGCATAGACCGTGCATTCTTGCTCTATTTATATCTGTGTGCTCAGCACCAAGAATGGTTTCTGGCTTTCAGAACATCCCTGAGAAATTGATGAGCCGTTCGGTGGCACAATTTAACATCTTCAGGCTCTTCTCCTCAGTCCGCATGGGATGTGTCCTTTCTGAGTTCCTCAGGTTTGAGTCAACGCTCGTCTGTTTTCTCCAGATCGGAGAATCATGAGTTATAGTGTGGCCCATGGACTCATACTATGTCATTACTCATTATTAAATATTACCAAGAGAGAGGTTACTAATGCAGATAAACGTTGATTTATATGTCCAGGAATAAAAGAGGATAAGCCATAGTGGAACAATCAACAAAATATCCTTCCAGAAGATTCATAACTCTAAAAGACTATAAAACTAAAGGATTTAAATCTTGCATTAGAAACTATAATACTAGCATTGAAAATATCTATCATCAAGAATAATTTATTGAATAGAGGATTACATGCAAATTCGACATCATTATTTACACTAAAGGAGTAGCTGGATTTGTAGAAAAATCATTTGGGAAAACTCATTATAAAATATATATATATATGGTGGCACTGCTGCGTCTCAAAAATATAACTCCTCCAGAAATGTACATTAATCAGAATTCCCATAAGTTACAAAGCATTAGGAAAATATTTCTCCAAGATTGTTTGGCTTGAGAAGAATATACCAAAGGCGTTGAATCCTTGAAGAGAATGGGCAGGCGGCCAACCCAGAGTAAGTCCACAGATTGGGGGTCAATGTATGGTAAGGTACCAAAAAAATTGAAAAATTAATATTAATATTTTAGGAGAAAGGGTCAGGTTTTTTGGCTCTCTCCTTTCTGTGGGGAGTGAGGGGAGAGGAAGGTGGGAGTTTTTCTGGCTTGCAGAGACATACTGTGTAGAAAACCCCCTTTTTACTAAAAGGAAGCTTAAAGGGCGTTTTATAATTTGGGCTAAGCATACAGAGAGATTTTGTAAATATGATTTTTATACTTGTGTGTAATTTGCACCAACTCAGGATGGACGACAGCATTGTGTTGTAAATAAAAAAAATTTTGTACTAAGTTTTGAGTGGAAGTGGAGAGGAAACTTGGATTCCCTCCCTTCCCCGCACCTGGGAGGAAGAGAATAAACACCCACCCAGGTGCCAGTGGGGGAGGGGGGGTTAAGCAGCCCTTTCCTCTTCCTTTCTTTCTTTATTTTTTTCTTTCTTTAATGGACCATTCGCGGATGCTTATCCCCGGTGGGTGCCCTGTAAGCTCCTCCTCCCCATCCTGAAGGCGTATAGTTAATGTATATACCTCTAGACAAAGGGATGGCAGATGAACACTGAGAGATTTGGGAATGTCTTTTAATATGTAAAACAACATTTTTTGCTATTATGTTCCCTTATAAGTTTTAATGTGTAAAAATATTTTTTATAAATTCTATAGACCAGGGGTCCCCAAACTACGGCCGGCGGGCCGCATGCGGCCCCCTGAGGCCATTTATCTAGCCCCCGCTGCACTTCCAGAAGGGGCACCTCTTTCATTGGTGGTCAGTGAGAGGAGCATAGTTCCCATTGAAATACTGGTCAGTTTGTTGATTTAAATTTACTTGTTCTTTATTTTAAATCTTGTATTTGTTCCCGTTTTGTTTTTTTACTTTAAAATAAGATATGTGCAGTGTGCATAGGGATTTGTTCATAGATTTTTTTTTATAGTCCAGCCCTCCAACGGTCTGAGGGACAGTGAACTGGCCCCCTGTGTAAAAAGTTTGGGGACCCCTGCTATGGACGAATGTTACAAACTTGCAAATGAATTTTGCCATCTTCCCCTCCTCCTCCTTTTCCCGCCAATCTGTGTGTGATCAAAGGTACACAACCCTGCCTCAGGACTCTGTGCTGGACGGCACGATTTGGGTCAGCTTTGCCCCGTGTTGGTCATATGCGGCCGGCATGTTGATAAATCTCCTCCTTTAATAAAACTCCTTAAAATTCATTTGGACTTGGTGTCTCTCTGTAAACCCGGCGGAATGTTACTTCACAACACGCTAAGGACTTGGCAGAGGTTCGAGTTCACTTATTATTTTTCAGTTGGGACATTTGGTAAACCGGTTTCCCTATTTGTAGCAACTCTTCTGATGAAACGGAAAATTAACTTAAACCCATGTGGGGATTTTATTGCCACAGGGATGGATATACCTGTGTCAGCTTCAGAGAACCAGGTGGAGGAAGGGGCACACTTCAAAGACTAAATGATCAGATCTGTTTGAAGCCCTGTGCCCAGTGCCTTTCCCTGCAGCTAGCTCACCCTAATGAGCACCAGTCGACCCGTTTAGGAAAACTGCAGCTTTTATTTCTCTGTACACTGCTGTGCCTTACTAATTACGGTTGGGAAAATTGCTCAGATCTACGTTACCCCTCATTATATTAATAACAGAACCTGGACGAGTATGCCAATGACTGAATGGCCCCACTTTGAATGACCTGTTATGTGAATTAGCAGATTGTGTGAAAAGCATGAAAAGATCTGGGGTGTCTCCTGTGGGTCTGTTCACCTGTGCTGATAAACGGAGGTGTTTCAACAGCGCCTGAGAGCTCTTCCATCCTCGGAGCTCAGGCCCCACTCTTCCCTCATTGGCTTGCTCCGTCTTTTCCTTTGGAGGGTGTAATCGCTTGTGGACAAACAGGTGCCACCTACTACATGCTGGAGGCCTGCATGGTGGCACCTACAAACTTAGAGACCTAATGTAACCAAGTATCTAAGATGGGCTGGAATTAGAACTTGCTAGCTAAGAGCCAGTCGTCAGCAGTAGGCATGTCCAGGGTAGTATCTTTCTTGACAAAGCTCAATCTTTGCCTTAATTGTGTCTGTTGTCTACAAGAATATGATAACATACCTTTGGAATGTCAGACCCCTTAGGGCACAACCTCCCAGCAGAACAGGAGAGGACAGAACTGTCCTTGTTCTGTTCCCCACGCACCAACTCTAAGTGCTGTAAGTGTTCATTGTTAACTCTCCAGTACCCACCAATGTCAGAGAACTGTGTGTCCCCCCATTGCACTTCTTATCCAATCCCAGAGGTCTCCCTGCTTTGCTTCCTCCCCCCTCCCTGACCTGTCACCACTGGGTTTTATGTAACCCCTATGCCATCTCCTCTGATTCTAACTTATAAAATAAGGAGCCAAGCTGCCCTTCTCTGGTGCCTTCTCTCACTCAAATAAACTCATACAAATTCTAGGAGGATTGGACGTTTCTGATGTCGACTCATTTCAGAAGCTCGGTTATTCCATTTCTAATGACTGGTAGGGTGAGACCCTAGGTCATTCCTGAGCACAGGAGAAAGGCTGGAGAATGTTTTACTTACTCCAAGTGCAAATACTGTTGGATATATATATATATATATTTTTTTAATATGATTAAAATAAGGGCTTTCTCCGAACACAGAGGGTATTGCTGTTGGCTCTGAGAATGGAAAGCAAAATTTTCTATTCTGAGCAAACAAGTCAGAAGAGATCTACATCAATAAGCTAATGTTACCCCTCTCAAAGCAGAAAAAAAAATTCATCTCCCTAGAAACCGAATTGCATGGATAAGAAGTGATTCTAAGGCTTTCTGTGTGACACAGCAGTGTGGTCTAGCCAGGGGCTGGGAGGCCACCAGGACAGGAGACATTATCATATCAATGGTATGCAAATGACTTCCACTGGGCGAAAGGCAGAGGTCTTGGAATCTGAATTAGGACGGGCTTTCTTCTGCAGAGTGGAGGCTGGAAGGTCGCTTTGGAGACTGGAGTTCTGCTCCAAGGAGGATTTTCTCCCAGCTTCTGAGCCAGATCTGGAGAGGGTTGAAACTGTTAGCATCGCAAACGTCTTCCCTGATGTCTGAAGCTTCCAGACCCCATCCCCTAAACCAGAGTCATAAAATGGTGTCATTTTCCCCCTTTTCTGTTGACATCTCATGAGCCTCTCACATCGAGCCCTTACAATAAAAAGGCAGGTACATAATCTGTGTGCATTTCGCTGGTCGCTCGGGAAATAATGAGCAAACAGAGCCTGATTTAGAGGCTGGAAAAATGGCCACAGTTAGCACTCTCTTCATACGGGGTTTTTTTTTTTAAATAAGGAAAACAGTATGCCATTCATTAACTCCTGCTTCCTTTGTGGATGAATCCGTTCAGTAGAGACCAATGCCCAGATTGTTGGGTGGATAAAATGTATTATGCTCACTTTGTTAAAGATGCCGTCACCCAAGTGATATTAATGTGTGTTGGGGGCAGGCAGGATCATTGTAGCCTGGGGCTTGGTTTTGGGATTAAGCCTCTCCCACCCGTTTTGATGTGGGGTGGTACAATCCAATCATGCCTCAGAGAAGTGACTTTGTATTAGAGACTTACCTATTTTGTATATTGGATTAAGGGTTTGGATTTCTACACTACAAAATGGGGACAGAGCGGGAGCTTGCTCTCTTGGTTCCTGAGATTATCATTAGAAAAGAGAGCAGAGCAGAGAGCAGAAGGAGGCCACGTGGAGGAGGCCAGGAAAAGCAGCCAAGATGGCAGAGTGCTGAGTGAGATGCCAGTTTGTGTAGAGTTTGTATCTGGGATGAGGAAGGAGATGGGGAACTGAGGAGAATAAGGCTGGTGAGCTAGAAACCTTTGATTCTAGGAAACTCGGATAATTCACTGGCTTTGTGAGCACTGAATGTGAGTGGGTTTTGGAGCCCAGTGTGTGTTTTTACTTGCCCGCCGGGTGCAGGCTAGAATTAAAGACTATGGCCCACCAGTTTGTGGCTCCGTTGTTTCTTTACCGACTGTCCAAATCCAATATGAACCTGCATGGTCCAGGCGGCTATGATGGTGGCCCTGGCCTTGGCTCCTGGCTTTACACCAGATACACCAGTGATTTTTATGTTACATTCCCAAAATAAATTGGACCTTTGGTGGTTTTGGTACTTGAGGCCTATCTGGGACGCTCGTGTACGTCCATCTGTCTGTATCCAGAGCAAAGCCACTCTTTGCTTTTGACTTGTTTCCTTATAAGAAATTCATTAATGGTGGTCACTCTTCTGGAGGGTAGGTCTTGAGAACACAGGACTGTGCACATCAGACCCTGGAGGCTCTGTCCCTTTCTGTAAGGGAAGGTGTCCTGAGACCTGTTGTTTACTGTTGGGCAGATAAAACAGATTATGCTCACATTGTTAAAGATGGCGCTGCCCACGTGGAAGCCCGTCGCCCAGGTGATGGTATTGGTTGCCCTTCTTGCTTGGGATGGGTGTGATTATATTAATGTGTGTTGGGGGTGGGCTGTGGGCAGGCAGGATCCTTGTAGCCTGGGGCTTGGTTTTAGAACTAAGCCTTTCCCACCCTTTTTGATGTGGAGTGGTGCCCTCTCATGAGGAATCCCATGATGCCTCAAATAAATGACTTTGTATCAGAGACTTCCTTGTTTGTATATTGGATTAAAGATTTTGATTTCTATACTATAAAATGGGGCAAACTGGGAGCTTGCTCTCTCTTAGAAAGCAGAGAGCAGTTAAAGGCCACGTGGAGGAGGCCAGGAGAAGCAGCCAAGATGGCAGAATGCTGAAAGAGAAACCATTTTGTGCAGAGTTTGTGCAGAGAGAAGGAGATGGGGAACAGAGGTGAATAAGGCTGGTGAGGTAGAAACCTTTGATTCTAGGAAACTTGGATAAGTCAGTATCTTTGTGAGCACTGAATGAGTAGGTTTTGGAGCCCACTGTGTGTATTTCTTGCCCACTGGGTGCAAGCTAGGCTTAAAGCTAATGGCCCACCAGTTCTTGGCTCCGTTGTTTCATTACCATCTGTCCAAATCCAATGCGAACTTGCATGGGCCAGGCAGCTGTGATAGTGGCCATGGCTACTGGCTTTACATTTATGCATCATCTAAACCTTTCACACTCCAGATGACAGCCACACTGAAGAAAGAGCTGCAACAGAGAGTTTATGCCCCTTTAATAAAAATTTGCCGACCTAGCCCAGCACAGAGAATTTTTTTTTTTTACATTTCATATTTTCATAAAATTACTATAAGCTTCAATTCTCTCTGGAACACTCATTGCATCCCAAACTTTACCCTCGGAACCATTAGCCTGATGAATATTGGTTGAAATAGGTGACACAAAATTATCCCTTTCGCGGCTTTCTGGTCAACAGAGCCCCAGCACGCTCTGTGACACTTCCCAATGAGTGACCCTGGTAACTGACGCTTTTCACTTTTTAATTACACTCAGTTAATTGCAGTGAAGTCTAATCTAGTCCTAAACAAACACAAGATGATACCAAGTGAGTGAAAAAAAACAGTTTTTCTTATTTCTTTTTTTTCCTTGGCACCTTCTGTGAATAAGTATGTTATAAGTTTAATTGGTTTAATTACGCCGAACAAAATCTATAAGGAATATGGTAAATGCAATTAAAATTTAATCAGTTTATGTAGAACAGATAGAATCCAGGTTACTTCAAGCCAAATGAGCTCAGAATACTCCTGTTGACCCACTCAGGACATGTGGGTGATTATATCCTCAGTTTAATGTGTGTAAATGAGAAAATAGGGCAGAGTGTGCTGATTAAATCATCCAATTCAACTAGCCTCGTAGCTCAGGGAACTCATTAGAAATGGAACTGGCTGTTGAATAATGACGTGGATTTGGCAATCTTAGGGGACCCACATTTTGTTCGACCCGTATTGTACGCTCTGGTGAAAGTCATTAGCTTATCTGTGGAGCAAGCCACTTTAAATATATGACTTTCTAAAGGATTAAAACTCAGATTTTACTGGTGTATTTACTTCCATACTAATGACTGTAAAGACTCAAATTATATTTTCGATTTTTGCCAACAAGTCAATTTTAATCATTTGTTGAATTTTGCATTATATAAACCAATGAAGCATTTAGCCAAAGTGCAAAATTCGTACTTTGAGAGCACCATCGAGAATTCTTAGCAGGTGTCTAAGTATCCGTCCGTTGAGCGGCGAGGGAGGCGGAAGAGGTGACTTCCACATGTGTCTCTTTGCCGCGTTGATCATATTGACAGGAAGGCCGTGGAGACCCCGGCAGCTTCCAGAAAACGTTTACTTCTCCTTTGCCTAAAAGAATTTGGAGCTGGGGGGAGAGGGGGCGGAGGGCTGGCTCAGAGAGAGAAAGCTGTTTCCAGAGATAACGTTTATCTGAACGCCCTATCCGTATGGCCAGGCCAACACCTAATCACCATCCTGTAAGTTACCCTCCACCCTTCGGAAGCCCCAGGCCTCCCCCTCACCCCAGTTCTTAGCCTATGATGGCGTGTGAGCCTCAACTGCCAGCCTTGCCCTGGGGTTTCCTGGCTTTAGGAACAGCAGAATTAGAAACCACAAAAATTAGGGGATCAGGGAACGTGCAGACACCCCGGGACTTTCAGCCTTTTGTCTGGTGCATTTTCACCAAGGAAATAAAAGCTGGGTTTGCATCTCGTTTGCATAATCGAACAACTTTCTTGGATTTGTCGTTTGCTTTTCTGATGCTGTTTAATAAAAATAAAAAAAATCCAGTGGTCCTTTTTCTTCTCCCTTCATATTCACAACCTGTCTCACGTCCGTTTAATTCTTAGACCAGCCAGAGCAGCCTAGATTAGGAAAGGAAAAACTGCCCCCTCCTCCAATAATAACCATTAGATAATTACCGTATTTTTTGCTCCTAAGACGCGCTTTTTCCCCCGAAAAGTGGAGGGGAAAATGTCCTTGTGTCTTATGGAGCGAATGTCCATTTCTTTTAGCTGCTGCGGGTTCCCGGACAACTAGAAGAGTATTTGAACATGAGAGTCTCTTCTCCTTTGTGAATAGCAGTGCTCATGGTTGTGAATACTGCTGCTGAGTTTACATTGAGAGATGTTATTGTGGTATATTTTATTAAATATTTTAACACACCATTTGGTTCAGAATATTTTTTTTCTTCTTTTCCTCCTTAAATCCCTAGGTGCGTCTTCTGCAGTGAAAAATGTGGAATTGAAGACACTGAGGTCCCTCAAGGCAGCATCAGAATAGTCGGGATAGAATTTGGTTTCGGCCGGGGCCAATCACTGATGACGTTTTTTTTTTTTTTTTTTTTGCGACGAATGCCGCCCCCGTGAGGCAGCCGGTGATGACACTTGGATTGATGACTTCCAACAGCGTGGCCTACGCCAGTATTCAGTCGTCAGAGGTAGGTGCACAGAACCCTGGGTTCCCCGCGGCCTTCTCCACCGCACACAGATTTCAGGGTGGTTTTATGACGACGCTGACATGTCAGCTGACCCCAAGCTGTCCTGAGCTGTGCAGAGATGATGCCTTTGGCATGAGCCACCGCGGTGGCAGCAGCGGGCGAACCGGTGATCCCTGGGTCTTCAACAGCAGTCGGAGCGGGAGAAGAAGCCCATCTTACTCAAGACTGTCCCTGTCGGGACAGGAGACATTAGTTTTTATTAAATCTCTACCCTGGCATACGTGTCTTTTTAAACACCCTTTTCGATGAAAGGGAAAGGGTGCTCTACGCACTTCGGGCACAAGCGGAAGTGGGTGCCCATCTCCAGGAAGAACGCTGCTTGTCTTATCGTTTCGTTCGCAAATCAATCTACTTCCCCCTTTTTCTTAATTTAAAAAATGTTTTTTTTTTCTGTGAGACTAACTAGTATAATTATTCAGGCACGTGTGGCTGGCAGACATGTTGTCAAATAGCGAGGACAGATCAGCCTGTTACAGTGAGAGAGCTGAGAGCCCGGAAGACAAAACAATAAACAAGGACCTGCTTGTCAGGCGTGACGCAGCTGACACACTTGGTTACTGTAGATGTATCATTTGTTAAGATTCCATTCTTAATTTTATTTATTTACTTTTAGATTTTATTTATTTACTTTCAGATTTTATTTATTTATTTTTAGATTTTATTTATTCATTTTTAGATTTTATTTATTCATTTTTAGAGAAAGGGGAGAGAGAGAGAGAAGGGGGGGAGAAGCAGGAAGCATCAACTCTCCTATGTGCCTCGACCAGGCAAGCCCAGGGTTTTGAACCGGCGACCTCAGTATTCCAGGTTGACGCTTTATCCACTGCGCCACCACAGTTATTGTAGATTTTTAATAATTCTTGAAACTGGACAGTATATGGACTCCAACTTTATTCTTGTTTGGTTGATTGGTTTTTCAGAGTTGCTTTGCTATTCTTATGTCTTCACTTTTCTATGTAAACTTTATAATTCGCTTGCAAATTTGTGTCTTCCCAAAGTCTGCTAGTCTTTGATTGACACTACATGGAATTTATAACTCAAGTTGGGGGGGAATGGCATCTTAATACGAAGTCTCATGACATAGATGGGTGGAGTGAGTATTCTTTAACTTCTCCCAACAATGTTTTGCATTCTTAGTGTATAAGCCATTTATCCATAAGTAATTCATATTTTTATGCTATTGTAAAAGACTTCTTTAAATTAAATTTTCCACTTTTATTGTAACTATGCAGAAACACAAATGTGTTTCCTCTACAGAGGAACTATATCTATGACTAAGGAAGCATTTCTTAGGGATCTGACAGAGATGTTAGAAAGTTCACAGAAAAATTTTAAAAATCAAGTGAAAACAGCACCAAGCAGTTCAGAACATTCACAGACCTTCTGTTTCCATTGTTACCACAGACAGAGAAAGGGAGCCCTTATTGTAACATTTCCTTATAATGACTACCAAGCATAACCATTCCTCAGATAACGCCTACCAGAAAGGCACAGAAACAATCAGCGTTTAGCTCCCATTTGATACTCAGCCAAGTAAAGAATTTCTATTTGGGGCAGTTCAAGTCATGTTATAAAACCCATGATGCTGACCCTGGCCAGTTGGCTCAGTGGTAGAGCATCGGCCCGGCATGTGGAAGTTCTAGGTTTGATTCCCGGTCAGGGCACAGAGAAGAAGCGCTCATCTGCTTCTCCACCCCTCCCCCTCTCCTTCCTCTCTGTCTCTCTCTTCCCCTCCCACAGTCATGGCTCAGTTGGAACAAGTTGGCCCCGGTGCTGAGGATGGCTCCATGGCCTCCGCCTCAGGCGCTAGAATGGCTCCAGTTGCAGAGGAGTAATGTCCCAGATGGGCAGAGCATCGCCCCCTAGTGGGCATGCTGGGTGGATCCTGGTCGGGTACATGTGGGAGTCTGTCTCTCTGCCTCCCCACTTCTCACTTCAGAAAAATATAAAAAAAATAAAATAAACTGAAACAAAAGCAAACCCATGATGCCTAGAGTGTCGTAGATGGACTCCAGATAGAGTAAAAAAAGAAAAACTGTTGCCTTTTTACTAAATAGGCAGGAAAAAAAGACAAACTCTCCCTGGTTGTAAAGAGTGTAAACCATGGGACAGATCATCCAGGCTGGGGTGCAATTATTTTTCTCAGGGGAAACTTTTAAAGTTGACCCGTCGCCCAAGTGTTCAGACCCCTCAAGGTGCAGGTGCGGGCACACCTGAGGAGAGCAGTGAACGCAAGCAGCCCAGAGAGTGTCCTTCGGGGACCAGCAGTCCGTCTTTGATGTTGGATGGAACTTTCCTACTACCACTGTTGAGTTTTATAACCAAAAAGAAAATCCATTTGAATAATTTAAGACAAGGTTGTAAATCTACCGCTAAACAACAAAGGAGGAGGTGAATGACTGAGCCAACATTTTTTTTTCGTTTTGTTTTTTTCCAAAGTGAGAAGCAGGGAGGCAGAGAGACAGACTCCCACATGCACCTGACCAGGATCCACCCAGCATGCCAACCAGGGGGTGATGCTCTGCCCATCTGGGGTGTTGCTCCATTGCAACCAGAGCCATTCTAGCACCTGAGGCAGAGGCCATAGAGCCATCCTCAGCACCCGGGCCAATGTTGCTCCAATGGAGCCTTGGCTGTGGGAGGGGAAGAGAGAGACAGAGAGGAAGGAGAGGGGAAGGGGTGGAGAAGCAGATGGGAGCCTCTCCTGTGTGCCCTGGCCAGGAATCGAACCTGGGACTTCCACATGCCAGGCTGACACTCTACCACTGAGCCACCCAGCCAGGGCCTGAGCCACCTTTTGATTGCAAGCAAGAGAAAAACCAAAACCAAAACAAGGGCACAACCAGTCTCTAGAGAAATATAATTTACAGTGGAGAGACCATTTAAAGAGCCAAAAGACCCAGATTACTGCCCCTGCAGGTATGCGTTTTCAACAGGACCCTGAAACCCAGCAAAGGAACCATTCCAGACGACAGTCTGTGAGAAGAGGTCTGAAGGCTGTCCTTTCAAGGGTAGCAGCTGTTTGCCACATTTACAGAATCCATAGGTGTCCTGGCACAGGGCACAGCTTGAGTGTCTCAGTGAAACAGTGTGCATTTTCACTGCAGGAGACAGCATTTATAACGCAAAGAAAACTGCTCCTGTGACCCGGAGAGCTGCCAGTATTCCCTGAGTGAAGACACTTCACCAAAAAAAAAAAAAAGAAAAAAAAAAAAAGAATCTAATCGCACTACAGGTTTAAACTAATTTAGAAAGGAGAATGCAATCTTCGGCTTAACAGAAGCAGGGAGCAGATTGCGTCTGTGGGCACATTCATGATGTCACTTCCCCTCGATGCCGGGAGTCCTCCCTTGAGAAAGGCACAGATGAAGAGCAGGCTTGTGAAGATGGGCCCTCAGCTCTTCTGGTTTTAGAGAGGTGGGCTCCCCCAGGGAACAATACTTCATGTTGACCTGAGCCAGGTACGTAGGGATGGAAGAGCTGTTTTCACTCTTCTTCTCTTCCCAATGTATTTTTTTTTATATTAACTCTTAGTTTCAGGTGCACAGCTTAATGGTTAGACAACCCTATATTTTACAGTGTTTCCCTCCGATATTTCCAGTCCCCGCCTGACATCCTATAGCGTGATTACAATAATAGTGACTATATTCCTTATGCAGTAGCTTAAATTAGGGGCGGAACAGGTATTTTAGAGATAAAGCAAAATCCTCACAGGATAAGATGCTTCACTAACACAAAATTATCCTTTCCCAATGTTTCCAACTAGAATTCAACAACTAACCGGAAACTTTACCTTTTGAAATTTGATATTCATCAATAATTATAAAAATAGAATTTTGAAATAAGAAAAGAACCCCAAAACACTATTTATTTCTTTAGAATAAGAAAAAAACCCCACTATTTCAAAGAATTTGTTTTGTGGATGGAGGAACCAAAGCACTGAAAGTTTAATCACCTATCACAGTATGACTCGCATATTAGGTGCTAAAATAATATTTTGGCTTCAAATGTAACCACCCACGTAATAAGGTTAGAGGAGGAAAAGCAGGGATCAGTAATGGAGTCTAGTTGAGGTATTTCTATCAGAAAAATTTGAAACCTTATTTTTTGGTGCAGGCTCATTATTTCATTCATTTCTATCCCAGCGGGTCCAGAAGGAACACTAAGCTCTCCCTATCACGCCTCTGCTGTCCGGAAGGGCTTGCCTGCAGTCACGTGCTCTGAAATCCCCCACTCCTGTGTTCTGGGACAGAGTTGAACAAAGTTTCTGAAAAGGTCCTGGGAGAAATGATTTTTAGGTGCTGGTGAGCCAGAGAGCTTCTGCCATGACTAGTCAGTTCCGCCGTGACCACTTGAAGGATGCTTCAGACCAGGCATCCGCAGGTGAGCATGGCCGTGCTCCAAAAACGCTTCGTGAGAACGGAATTTTGAATTTTATGTCATTCTCATGTCTAATGAATCATTCTTCTTTTGATTTTTTTTCCCAACCATTTAAAAATATAAAACCCATTTGTGTGTGTGTGTGTGTGTGTGTGTGTGTGTGTGTGTGTGTGTGTCAGGGACACAGAGAGACAGAGAGAAGGACAGACAGGGACAGACATGAGAAGCATCAATTCTTTGTTGTAGCACCTTAGTTGTTTATTGATTGCTTTCTCATATTTGCCTTGACCAGGGTGCTACAGCAGAGTAAGTGACCCCTTGCTCAAGCCAGTGACCTTCGCTTAAGCTAGCGACCTTGGGCTTCAAACCAGCGACCTTTGGGCTCAAGCCAGTGACCCTGGGGTAATGTCTATGATCCCACACTCAAGCCAGAAACCCCATGCTCAAGCTGGTGAGCCCTGCTCAAACCAGATGAACCCGCACTCAAGCCAGTGACCTCAGGGTTTCAAACCTGGATCCCCCATGTCCCAGTCTGACACTCTAGCCACTGCGCCACCACCTGGTCAGGCCCATTAACTTTTGGGCTGTGTGAACATAGATGGTGTGAGGATGTGGGCCACAGCTGCAGTTGGCCGACCTAGTCTAACAGGCAGTCACTGACACGTTGATAAACAGTGGGAAAGATCACGACTCAGAAACAGAACGAGAGCACTTGAAGGTGCCGGAGGTGGGCTCCAGTCTCTGGCTGGGTGCTGGGCCCCAAGGCGGGGCCTTCAGAGGTCAAGGGAGTCCCAGGTTATCTTCGAAAGGATTTTCACATCCTACGAAGGATGGGAAGACGCTGCCCAGAGCACCTGCTGCTCTTGCCCTGACGAGTCCGACTCAAGGGAGCCTTCCTGGAAGGACCTCACCATTTCCAAGATGTATATTATATTAGCACGGAACACACAGAACTCCCTCAGGCTAGGCGTGTGGGGACCTGCAGGGGAACATCACCGTGGGATTGATACAAACTGTACTTACGCCTCAAGAGATAAAATTCATTTACGTGCAATTAAAAGGAAGAGATAAATTAGAGAAAACTCTTAATAATTAAGAGTTCCAGCTTCGCTCTAGTTAGAAGTTTTATGATTCACCATCTTAGAGGTGGGAGGGCGGGGGAGGCAGGTGGCTCAAGTGCTGAATTAGATTTCCTTAATTCAATTTCCTTTCTAACTTGAAAATTTCTCAAGTGCTGCACAACCTAATAGGACTTTTAACCATCTTTGGTTCTTTTTTATTTTGTCAGAAAATGTTCTTCTTTCCTCCTTTTTAACTAGATGACAGGGACCAATTAAATTAATGAGCCTCACAAAAGTATTTCCCTTGGCAAATGGCAGACTGTATTAATGTTTGCACAGTGCAGTTTCTTTCTTTCTTTCTTTTTTTTTCAGAGACAGAGAGAGAGTCAGAGAGAGGGATAGAGAGGGACAGATAGACAGGAATGGAGAGAGATGAGAAGCATCAATCATCAGTTTTTTGTTGTGGTACCTTAGTTGTTCATTGATTGCTTTCTCATATGTGCCTTGACCGTGGGCCTTCAGCAGACTGAGTAACCCCTTGCTCGAGCCAGCGACCTTGGGTCCAAGCTGGTGAGTTTTGCTCAAACCAGATGAGCCCACGCTCAAGCTGGCGACCTCAGGGTCTCGAACCTGGGTCCTCCGCATCCCAGTCCGACGCTCTATCCACTGCGCCACCGCCTGGTCAGGCATGCACAGTGCAGTTTCTAAGCTGTAAGCCTCTATGTTAAATGCCTGTGTCCCACAAGATACCTCCACATGCAGTTCATGGCCACCGTGTGTGTGTGTGTGTGTGTGTGTGTGTGTGTGTGTGTGTGTCAGAGTCAGATTTAGTTTTCTGTTGCTGCACATCCTGTGCACACAGAAAGAGAATATGAAGTATGAAAACATAACACACACGAATAAGATGAATAGTGTCTGCATGAAAGTCTCACCATTTAGCCCGATCTCTCTCTCTCTCTCTCTCTCTCTCTCTCTCTTTTTGCTTAACAAGAGAGTCTCTGGGTGATCATTTTCTCTGCAATTAGTCATTTAATAGTGACGAGTACCAGTTCCCAAATGATCATAGAAATCTAAAATATGCTAAAAACATGTCTCTTCACACGGTTTGAATACTTGAATACTTTGATAGTGGGTCTAATTAAATGCTTATTATAATTTCTTCACTATTGTGTTTAGACATACTGCTGATTGGAGAATAAAATCAGAATAAAACAGTTAAGGATTAATGATCTGAAATAAGCTTTTATTTTTATTCTGGATAAAAAAAATAATATGGGAGTTGATGCTTCCAGCTCCTCCCCCCTTCTTTCTCTCTCTCTCTCTCTCTCTCTCTCTCTCTCTGTCTCTCCCTCTCCTCTCTAAAATGAATAAATACAAAAAAAATTAAAAATAAAAAAAATAATATATGACTATTTTTGTGATCTCTTCAAAATAGCACAATGTTCTTGCCACATACAAGTATATTTATGGAACTGGTTGCAGAATTATAATTATGGACATACAAAAAAAAAAGGCTAAGCTGTTAAAATGACCATGAGCCCGTATCTCAAAGATCACTTGCCTTTTTAATTTGTTACAAGTGCAAAAATTTATCGAGTCTATACATGGGAAATCACAGAGCCTTTTTCAATATTCTTTCGACATTGCAATTTAGACAAACCAATTTTTTAAATAGAATATACACATTGTATAACGGTGCTGTGGGTTTTATTTCTAACATGAAAACTTCCCAGGCTTCACAGTTACAACTTCATCTACCTGTTTTGCTAGTTGGCATTGAAAGATCCAGGTTTATTTGGAAACTTTTTTTTTAATAGGGAAAAATTCTCTTTTACCTTCAGGAAAACTAGGAATAGATACATAAGTTGTTGCCAGGTATATAATGAACAAGAGGGATTTTATTCACATCAGTGCTCAGAATATGTAAACACTGAGCCTCTGTCATTGATGTGTTTGACACCGTGTTCCGGAAGAATTTTACCAGAGCTACAGCAGGGAGTGATTCCCTGTTGACTGTTAGTACACGTCTCAGAACATGAAGGAGTATTTTTAAAATAAGTCAGATTAGACAACTGATAATAAATACATGTAAGTTGAGCATGTTGAGCATGGAGTTCTACTTTTGGCCCAGAGATAGTCAGATGGTCTAGAATTCACCTCCCATCCTCAGCATCTTGGGAAATGTATTTGCATTCTGTCTGTGTGAATTCAGTATCCATAACATAGTCGCCATATTGGTCTGGCTGGGTGGTTGAGATTTATAAAGAAATTCCTACGTATGAGACCCCTGGAGAAGAGCTCACCCAGAATGCAGCGCGATTGCTGACTTTTCTCTCCCAAAATTCCCAGTAACAATTCTAATTTTATTTACTGGACCGACTTTATCTCTTTCCTTTAGCTTTTATATTCTAGTGAACAGAGTAGGGGGAAAAAATGATGGTTTGCATTTTATACTCAAACATTTAAAACGGGTGGACTCTGCCCATGATATTTTTGTGTGTTTCTTTCCGTTTCCGTTCTTGCCAGATCATCCACACTCCCCAAACCCCGGTTCCGCTGGTCTCTCTGCAGAGCCGTCCTACTTGCCGGCCAGCCCTTCCTTCTGTGCCGATACTGCGGTGAGTTGCAATCACAGCGCCCGTGTCCGTACTCCTGAGCGTTGTATTAATAACTTTGATGCTGGTGAGTAGGAGGGAACGGTGTTAGATTAATAGGTTGAAGACTGAAATCGTTTCTTCAAAATAGGCATCGAAAGAGACATAAGAGAGAAGATTTCCCCACAGGAACCCGCCCACTCCGCCCCCTCCCGCGCCGTTCTGTTGTCTTGTTAGTAATGGCAGCGTCCGCAGAAACCTAGTAGCCCTTTGAGAATTAGTTGACTGAGGAGTCTCGTGGTGACTGGAGAAAATGGACTGTAAACACGCAATAGCCACCTTCACACAAAATTCTACAGTTTGAGGGATGTCTTTTTAAATAAGAAGGATAGGTTTCAAAATTACACACTGACCCATCATTTTAAAAAAAATTTTTTTCTTAAAATTGGAAACTATTATGTTGAGTGAAATAAGCCGGGCAGAAAAAGGAAAATATCATATGACCTCACTCATTTGAGGAATCCAAGGAATAATGTGACCTGAGGAGCGGAATTGAGACAGAGGAGGGATCAAAGGGACCAGAGGGAAAGAGGACAGAGGGAAAGGGGGTGATAGGATGGGATAAACCTGAAGGGAAGGGGGGAGGGTGCGATGGGGAAGGGGGACAAGGGAGATGTTGAGGGGAATATGGGGGAGGGGAGGATGCATTCGGGGCGACACTAGAATCTATGTAAACATAGTAAATTAAAATCAATAAAAAAAAATACAGTTCTGCCTGAAAAACAAAATTAAATATGTATAAGTAAAAGTACCAGTTGACAGCAATTGGGCAAAACTCCTGTGATTGCGGCTCTCATTTCTCCCCACAGCACAAGCTGTCTACAAACAGCCGGTTCTGAGGAGCAGCCCCCCCCACACACATGCATGTCAAACAACTGGGTTGAGATAGATGGGTGTTCGCTTGTGCGCTTCTTTTTCACGACTTTCTTTTTTCTTTCCACGGCTTCGTGTAATAAATATACCATGAATTGCACACAGTTTAGTGGGCGGTTTGATGGATGTTGACAGATGTGTGTACACTTGCAAAACCATCACAGTTAACATAATGGGCATTTCCATCACCACCGAAAGGTTCCCCTTGCTTCTTCATGCACATAATTAACTAACTCTTTCTGCCCCGTGTCCATGTAACCACTGATCCATTATCTGCCACTACAGATCAGTCTGTCTCTTCCAGGGCTTTGTATAAACGGAATTCTACAATATCCAATAGTTTTTAGTCTGGGATCTTTCACTCAGCATAGGTAATTATTTGGTTTTCATTTATGTTTTTGCATGCACCAATATTATATGCTTTCTTTTTTTTTTTTTTTGGCTCAGCACTTATTTTATTGTGTGGTTATAACAAAACTTGTTTATCCACTTACTTATGTATGGATATTTGCATTGTCTCTATTTTGGGGTATAATGAATACAGGTCCTATGAACATTCTTATATAAACTTTTGCATGAATATATGCTTTTAATTCTCTTGGGTAGAAATTCAGAGACAAATTTTTTAATTGGATGATAGGCATGTGGTTACTTTTTAAAGAAACTTCTAAAATGTTTCCCAAAGTGTCTATTCGTTTTATTCTCCACAGCAATACATGAGAGTACTACTTGTTCTACATCTGTGTCAACACTTGGTATGTTCTGTCTTTTAGTTTTAGCCATTTTAGTGAATATGCAATGATATCTCATTATTTTAATTTGTGTTTCTCTATAAACATCAGTGATGTTGATAAACTTTTTATCAGTTGATATGTCATCCACAGTGTTCTGTTTATGAAGTGTCTACTCAATTTTTTTCCATTTTTCTGTTATTTGCTAACTTTATGAATATATTTTCCAAAATATATAATTTTATTGAAAAGATTATAGCAAAAATAAATACATCTTCAAATGACATAATAATGGCTTCTCTAATCTGAAGTCGAAGAGTACTATGACTCCACTTAAAAGTCAGTGAGCTACAGGCCCTGGCCGGTTGGCTCAGTGGTAAGAGCGTCGGCCTGGCATGCGGTAGTCCCAGGTTTGATTCCCGGCCAGGACACACAGGAGAAGCGCCCATCTGCTTCTCTACCCCTCCTCCTCTCCTTCGTCTCGGTCTCTCTCTTCCCCTCCCGCAGCCAAGGCTCCGGAGCAAAGTTTGCCAGGGCGCTGAGGATGGCTCTGTGGCCTCTGCCCCAGGCACTAGAGTGGCTCTGGTCGCAATAGAGCGATGCCCCAGATGGGCAGAGCATCGCCCCCTGGTGGGCGTGCCGGGTGGATCCTGGTCGGGCGCATGTGGGAGTCTAACTGCCTCCCCGTTTCCAGCTTCAGAAAAATACAATAAAAAAAAGTCAGTGAACTACAGAAAACTTCTTCTCAATGTCATGATGAATCATCTTTCAAACTGTTAAATTTTCAATAGAGGAAGTGTTTGTCCGATCACTTTGTAATGCAATTGGCTGACATTTTAATATTTTATTCTTTTATCTCAACACTAACTCACCTCTCAGGCTCACCTGAAATCCTGTTCCTCCACCTTCTTAGCTCTATTGCCAGCAAGCTCTTTCTTAGACTTTTTCCCTCAGTCTTTTGCTAGAATGACAACAAAAATGTAAGAAATAGCCTTGTACAAATGTCACTTCACCTTTTTGCCTGAGGATCTGGAAGGGAAGTTACTTAATAATTCACCCTTAAAGATGATGTTAGCTGTAAGTTTTTCATATATGGCATTTATTAAGTCGAAAAATGAAAGCTTCATTTTATCAAGTGCCTTTTTGTGCATCTATTACGAAAAATGGCTCTAAGAGCATGTTGTTGAAATTTTAATGTGAGCTTAAAACTAGATAAAGAATTATCTAGTTAAAGTATTTGATGATTAAATTTGGGGATATGAAAATGTTCTTATAAAAATACACACTAACACTTTGGAGGAAAGAGACGCAGCTTGTAAATCTTAGATTTCATTCAGTGTCTTAATTTTGTAGTAATATTAATAATGCTATTCTTGAAATAATTATTTTATGGTAAAAAAAACCATACGATTTGTTAATATTTATAGAAACTAGGGTGTTCCAGGTAATAGAAAACAGAGAAAAATATATATAAAATCAAAGTAAGTAAAGCTCTTAAAACAGGACTGGGAAAACTAGTGTGAAGTCATAAAGTGCTTACGATATATATGAAAAGGCACAAACGTGGTGACAACCCAGCAAACACTTCAAGCGCCTACGTCATGGTCTCTCGATGACACTTTTCATTAGAAGGAACAAGGTATGTTTGAAGGAGCTTTTGGTCTCTTATCTGAGGTAAATACACGTTGAGCCTGGACATCATATTGTCTCAAAAACAAGAGAGCAATGAATGATTAATGGGCTCGTGTCCAAGAACCAAGAGAGGGTACCTAGCGGCTCTGACTCCCAGCGGCAGAAGATGACACCATCTGAACGTTAACAACGCCGGTACTGCAGGTTGTGAGGGAGATGGCTCATGATTGAGAAAAATTGATAAAAGCAAGGAATCGAACTTTTAACTCATCTTTACAGCACACACAATTTTCAGGATAACCAAATTACACATAAGGGCATGTTTGTTTGTTTTTTATTTATGGAAAGATGATAGTTAACAAACACAAAGAGATTGATAGTATTAGAAAAATCATCCTTTCACAACCTCCCGTGACAAAATGCTCCCGGGAAGCAGTATTTCACTGAGGATGAAAACAGTTAGCTAAACCTTGTCAGGAAACTTTCAAATGGACATCAAGTGGCCTCCACCTGAATCTAATAGTCTCAAACTGTGGCTCAGTCAGCTGTGATCCACGTGAGAATGAGACGCACCCGTGAGGCGTTCTCACCCGTGCGGTGCAGGGTGACAGGCCTCTTACTCGGACGTCTGAGCAGCACAGCGCTGGCCCCCATGATGGGGCTCACGGAGGGCTGCCTCCCAGGGAGGTGGGGGCCTCGTTGTGCCGAGTCCTTCTGTCCTCCCTGCTCCACTGTGGCCTGTCGGCTGGACAGACTGGGATGGAACGGCGAGCAAGGACAACAGGTCGGGCCAGGGCAAAGGGGCAGGTGACCCTCGGATGGGTGATCGTCGACCTGGAAGGCTGGGGCGGGACTGACTGGGACAGCTCTCACCCCTGGAGAGGTGAGTTGAGGCCTGGGGGCTGCTCCCTTCCTCCACCTTGTGGGGTTTCGTTCACATGCAGGAGAAAAGCACTGTGGGAACTGTGGGTGGCCGGGGACAAGCCAGATCTGGTGTCTCAGGGGACCCTGAGAGCTTTGTCCGACTCCTGGGGCGCCGCAGTTCTCCACGCTCCAGGGCAGGGACTGACTTCACCACCAGCAAGCAGGCAGCTTGCCCGCTGGTCGGAGAGCATCTTCGCGCGGAGGCTGTGGACGTCAGATGTCCGCTGGACAGAAGCTGGACAGAGCTCCTGGAGAACTGGTCCAGAATTGAGTTAGCGTGGGGGTGGGGGCCTCTGCCAACTCAGACAGGAGTCAGGGCAGAGAAGGGCAACAGCTGAGAAGTCCAGTGGGCGTTAGAACACCCCGATCATGACAGAGATGCCCGTTGGAGAGATGGGCCCTGAATGTTGAGCTAAGGGGTCCGTGAGAGCCCCCCGAGGACACTTGGAAAGGGAATGGGCTTCTGATGAGCAGACAGACACTTAGATGTTCAGAGACAGGTGAGCCTGCACACATGTCGCTGCTCCCAGATTCCTTAATTCCTGGAGAGGGGACATGGAGAGTCTAGTCCCCTGTAATGGCTTAGAAACTTGAATAATTAGAAAGACAACATTTACATGAGCTATAACTTTTTTTTAAGGTAGCCTGAAATATTTTCTTAAATGCAAGCATTTTATTTTTATAAATAAATTTTTATTAATTTTAATGGGGTGACATCAATAAATCATGGTACATATAGTCAAAGAAAACATGTCCAGGTTATCTTGTCATTCAATTATGTTGCATACCCATCACCCAAAGTCAGATTGACCTCCCTCACCTTCTATCTAGTTTTCTTTGTGCCCCTCCTCCTCCCCCTCCCCCTCTTCCTCCTTCCCTCCCCCCACCGCCCGTAACCACCACACTCTTGTCCATGTCTCTTAGTCTCGTTTTTATGTCCCACCAATGTATGGAATCCTGCAGTTCTTGTTTTTTTCTGATTTACTTATTTCACTTTGTATAATGTTATCAAGATCCCATCATTTTGTTGTAAATGATCCAATGTCATCATTTCTTATGGCTGAGTAGTATTCCATAGTGTATATGTGCTACATCTTCTTTATCCAGTCTTCTATTTTTTTTTTACAGTGATTAAAGCCTTTAAGCAAACTCTTGGCCAATACAGCAAGAATCCATGAAAGAGTAGTGTCCTTAACATGTTTACCAAGTCCAAGTTGGCACCATCACCATGCCAAATCCATGAAAAATGCAACCCAACCCCAGTTCAGTCTGTTAGGAGCTGTCACAAGGAGCAGGAGACCAGGAAAAGTCCGCATGGCGCTGGAATTGTTGTCACAATTCTATACTTTGCAGCTCATGTCCAAGTCCTAATGACGGCTGCTTACCAGCTAGAAATGCAAGCATTTTTTAAAAGGAATTTGAATACTCAATTGAAATTCCTTTTTTAAACACTTAATTAAATAAGGAGACATACTGTGTCATGGAGTATAAAACCTATCATAAAAAAAAATTCACTTCTTAATTCTATTCATTTCTCCAATAATAAAAGATAATTCAACAGAGGATTCTGTGTCATTGAATAAGCCAAACAAATTGTCAGAAGTTAGCAGGACTTCCCGGAGAAGAGAGAGGGACATGTGGGAGGGGCTTGCCGGTACGCTGAGCCCGATGCTGTTCCCTCCTGGTTGCAATCTGCATCTCTCTTCACACTGAACAGGTTGAACAGATACCCATGTTTCTAGTCTATATTTGTTTTTTCTCCTGTGATGTGCCTGGGTTATCTACCCTTTAATTCAACTTGTTTTTTTTCTTTCTGACCCATAGAAATTCTTTTTAATATTTTGGATATTATATATATATATTGTAGTTATAGTTTGGTAAATATTTTTTGCTAGCATATTTTCTGCTAGCTGGTGGCTTGTTCTCTAACTCTTATTTTTCCTGGTATCTTCTTAATTAATTAATTAATTAATTTTTTACAGAGACAGAGAGTGAGTCAGAGAGAGGGATAGACAGGAACAGAGAGAGATGAGAAGCATCAATCATTAGTTTTTCATTGCACGTTGCGACACCTTAGTTGTTCATTGATTGCTTTCTCATATGTGCCTTGACCGCGAGCCTTCAGCAGGCCGAGTAACCCCTTGCTCGAGCCAACGACCTTGGGTTCAAGCTGGTGGGCTTTTGCTCAAACCAGATGAGCCTGTGCTCAAGCTGGCAAGCTCGGGGTCTCGAACCTGGGTCCTCTGCATCCCGGTCCGACGCTCTATCCACTGCGCCACCGCCTGGTCAGGCTTTCCTGGTATCTTTTGATGGTCAACTGTCTGGTGAGATGCTAGAATTTACCTTTTCTAAAAGGCTGGTGATTTCTGTGTTTTGTTTCAAAATGCATTTTTATAGCACGTGAGCATCAAGACATCCTTCTGTGTGTTTTTTTAATATTTTACATTTAATTTTTTTTTTTTTTACTTTAAGTTGGTGATGCATATGGAATTGGTGTTTGCTTATGGAGTGAGGCAAGAATATAATTTCACCTCTGCGATTGTACATAGATAAATGATTTTTCCGCAATGATTTACTGCCTATCTCCCTTGACCGTACTGAAGTTCATTAGTACCTCTAGCAGGTGGCCAATGTCCTCATACGTAGTCATCTGTTTCTGAGCTGTGTCCCCTCAATCTCTGATTTGTATCTTCATATTTATATGCATGTCATAATGTATTAATTTGCAAATATTCTTATAAATATGAATACTAGGAAACTTGAAGTCACATCTGTGTTCGGCATTAGATTTCTACCGCCCATTGCTGACAAAGATAGTCAGAGTGACCCCCCCTTCCTTTCCAAAACTGGTCCCATTGATTCTTTTTCCATGTGTATTGTGCTGACTAGGAGCTCAGGGGTCATGTTGAATCAATGTAGTAATCGCAGATAACCAGTTGAGTTCCTGATTGTATCGAAAACTGCTTAATATTTCACTGTTAGATAAGATGTAGCCACAAGATAGTTTTATGTGCACTTTACCAGGGATAAAATTTCTCTTTCATTTCTAAATTGCTAGGAGTTTTGTTTTATACATTATTAAGAGATGTTGAACTATATTTAATGCTTTTTTCTGCAATAGTATGATATAGTCTCATCTTTCTCAAGTTCTCTCAAATTGGTCAGAATGCATTATCATATCACACATTACTGGGTTTTATTTGTGAAAATATTTTAAAGATGTTGGTATTTATGCTCATGGGTGAGTGAGTATAGCCTGAAGTGGTAAATGATACTCCTTGAATGGTACATACACACACTCAGAAAGCATTCTTTTTTTTTTTTAAATGACATCAGCAGGCATCTTTTTATTTTATTTTATTATTTATTTATTTATTTATTTCAGAGAGCGATAGTCAGAGAGAGGGATAGATAGGGACAGACAGAAATGGAAAGAGATGAGAAGCATCAATCATCAGTTTTTTGTTGTGACACCTTAGTTGTTCATTGATTGCTTTCTCATATGTGCCTTGACTGTGGGGCTACAGCAGACCGAGTAACCCCTTGCTCAAGTCAGCAACCTTGGGTCCAAGCTAGTGAGCTTTTTGCTCACACCAGATGAGCCCATGCTCAAGCTGGCGACCTCGGGGTCTCGAACCTGGGTCTTTCTGCATCCCAGTCCAACGCTCTATCCACTGTGCCACCACCTGGTCAGGCCAGAAAGCATTCTTGTTTTTTAAAATAGTTATTTGTCTATGCTCGCTCCCGTGTTTACCTTTTGCTTTGCTTATACTAACTTTTTGGTTTTGCTCACCTGTTTATTTCAACTCTTTCTGTTTGGAGTCAGCCAGAACTCCAGCCAGCCCGAGCCTGTTACGAGGCATCGTGATTAAGTCCTGAAACTGTTTGGAAATCTGTCTTTAAAGGAAAAAAAACGTTCTCAGGGTTCTAATGTGAAGCAAAGCTTGAAAATACCAAAGACACTGATTAAATTTCTTATACAAAGATCCAGTGATCACCAACAGAGGTTACAGGGGGTTAATAAACTTTGAGACAGTGTTCTGACCTAAGAAAAGCAGATATTAACTCACATTTAGAAGCATTTAAGGTCCAGAAATTTCTTATTTGGGATCAAGTTATACATAACTTTGTCAAATCTTCTAGCCTGCTTTTTTTGTTTTGTTTTGTTTTGTTTTTTGTATTTTTATGAAGCTGGAAATGGGGAGAGACAGTCAGACAGACTCCCGCATGCGCCCGACCAGGATCCACCCGGCACACCCACCAGGGGCTACGCTCTGCCCACCAGGGGGCGATGCTCTGCCCCTCCGGGGTGTCGCTCTGCCGTGACCAGAGCCACTCTAGCGCCTGGGGCAGAGGCCAAGGAGCCATCCCCAGCGCCCAGGCCATCTTTGCTCCAATGGAGCCTTGGCTGCGGGAGGGGAAGAGAGAGACAGAGAGAAAGGAGGGAGGGGGTTGGAGAAGCAAATGGGCGCTTCTCCTATGTGCCCTTGCCGGGAATCGAACCTGGGTCCCCCACATGCCAGGCCAATGCTCTACCACTGAGCCAACTGGCCAGGGCCACTAGCCTGCTTTTGATCAAACTATCTGTGAAGGTAATTTGGACGTATTGGCTTTTCATAAAAGAAAAGCAGAGATTAAGTAATAGTAGAAGAACTCTTAAAAAGGAGTACAGAGTCTTTTTCCAAAAGCTGGATCAGAAGGCACTCTGGTCCACACTGATGAGACACCAGTCCTTCTTTAGAAAGGATCAGGCCTGGGAAATAAAAGTTTCCCAGAAGGTGAAATTAATTTTCTTCTTTACATTAAGATTTCTTGGCCCAAAGCCCTGAACATTCTCGGAACTTCCATTACAATGTTTAAATATTGCACCAATGATTTTTAAACACCATGCGTTCTCTTAGTAACATTTTCACGAATCATTTAGGAAAAAGAAATGTGTATCTGTTTTAGATAAAATGTGCCCTGTGTGCTGTCATTGCTAAGCCAACCAAATAGAGTGTAAACAAAATGTTAATTAAGTGTGACTTGCATTACGAGTTTTAATCACTAGATCTTTCTGCAGACAGAAAAAATTTAGAGTTCAGTTTGTCCATTTGATTTTTTTCTCCTGTGTCAGTTCCCCATGCTGATACAACACATGTTTTCTAAGAGCTAATGGACAGTTGTGACCTTATCCATAAAGGACTTTGAAAAGTTGTAGAAATTTATAAGCTCCAATGGACTTTCAGGACAGTAACCACTTGACTTTCTGGACTTTTGGGACAGTAACCACTTGACTTTCTATAGTCTCCATAAATCTGATGAAATAGAAAAAGATGTTGCATTTTGTTCCAAAAGACATTTAATTGAATACAAGTCCCTTAGAAATTTGTTCCTTAAGTAACATCAACTATGAAGATATTGATATATGTCACAACCCTTGAGAAGAAGTGTCTTTTTTATGATTGTTTGTTTTGTTTTTTCTTGTTTGTGTAACTTCTGGGTGAAGAAAGAGGTGAGGATATTGAGGGGAAAGGTAGACCAGAAGCTTTATTTTCCACTGATTACCTCACTTTGTGTTGTGAAATGTTAATGCAAATCTTTTGATATTAAAGGATGGTTTTAGCTAAAGGAGAGAAAAGCTTTAAATGGTTTAGTTTTTTCTACTTCTAAAGCTTTCTTTATAAAATAAAAACATTTTTAAAGAATCTACTTGAGAAAATACAAAGATCACAACAGGTCTATACGTCAACATCAATAAACTTAGTGGTGATGTAACCACCCTACATGTGAGTATGGAAGGTTACTTTTCATCCCCCTAAATGTGGAGTTTCTGGTGCCCAGGAACAGTTTATGAACTGGGAGCCTTCGATCCCATCACTAACGTGGAGCTCAGGAGCACGACATCAGAGGAAGGTTTGCAGAGTGAAAATGGGGGACATTCTTCAACCTGTACGATGATTGCTTATTACAATGGGGTTTTCCCAGACAGCAAGGATTGGTTCAATGTGATTATCTTATACCAGTTTTAGGAAGGTAACAAGTTTCTTTTATGATTACCAGAGTCATTTACCAGAAATAACCCAAGTTCAGTTTTGCTTATGTTTATGAAATAAAATACATTGAATTTTGTTTCTGTGGCTTTGTCCGGGGATTTCAAGCCTGCTCTCTATTGTATTTTAGCACTAGGTGTCTATCTGTCTGTCTGTGTATCTATCTATCTATCTACCATGTATTATCTGTCTATCTACATAGATGCTCTGAACCCCAGGGTAGGAACATCTCATTGGTTTCTACATTGAAGTCTGAGCCTTCTCATGGATCACACACAGTTCCCCGGAGCGCAGCTGCTAATTCCAGGAGCAAGCATCCTGAGAGAGTAAGATGCACAGAAATGTCATGACCCAGTCCCAGAAATCAAGTTGTGTCGGTTCTGAGGTCCACTACCGTTCAAGGCAGACACAAAGTCCAGCATAGTTTCAGGAGAAAGGAACTGGTCCCACCTCTTGCCGGGGAAGTGCAAGATTCCAGAAGGGCACACAGTGGATTTGAAGAACACAGCCCACCGTACACCTCTTCTCCCTGAGCAAAGATATCATGAAGGGCTGTCTTTTCCGCCCTGGAGAGCAGATAAAACCTTCATAGGTTTTCATAGTTGCTTTATCACATGAGTCTGGCTAGAAACACGATGTTCTTTTCTAGGTGTAGTTTTAATTTCTTCTTCTTCTTGTAAAAATTACTTCCATTATGAAAAAAATATATATATAAAATCATGACTGGAAGTGTAGAAACAAAAATCTAAAGGCAGCCTGGATTTTATTTTGGTGGCTTGTGGCCGTGTGCAGATGCTTTGAGACGGGAGCGTATGGGCGGGGTTTTAAACCATGTGCTCAGTGCCTGGTGGGCTGTCCCCATGCAGATAGGTACCAAAGTATCCTTCAGGTGTCTGATTCAGTTCTATTATTGATCAAGTGTCCTGTTATCATGGGCATGCTACAGCGATAGGAACTGAGACTGTCTTCCTGCAACCCACAGGTTAATTACCTGCATGGAGACATGACACAGACATCTTGATCAATGAGAGATTGATAGATCCGCTCTCCATGCTTTTGGCCCTTGGGACAAAAGTATTAGGATACGAGGACAAGAATTTCAGGCCAATGAAAAGGCATGTTTTGTATACCAGGGAAGAGCCTAAGTACTTCCGTGATGTCACAGTTTCCATGAGCACCTAGCCTCTGGGGGGACCCCTACTCCTGACCCCTCTGACGGCTGTTGGGGCTTGAAGTACCCACCACTCTCCTGACGGATTCTGAGTAGTGAGGTCTTTCAGAAGCACCTGTTTAGCTACCTTGGTTGTACGTATTAGCCTCTCAACGGGGGCTAATTCAAATAAAGGCAGCCTTTCTCAATGGCTCTTGCTTTATGCCCCATCCCAATCAAGTTGCTGAAGAAATAGCACTTGTCTGAAGTGAGTTTCTTTCTTTACAAAGTAAAAAAAAAAAAATTATCCTCCCTCTTCTGAAAGAACTGGCATCCTGACCCTGGACGATTACTCCACACTCTACTACTCTGTATCTTTGTCAAGAGAGAGAAGGGCGGTCCTGGCTCTGAAGCTGTCGCTAATGCTGGCCGTGACGGCCAGGCCACTTATTTCCATGAGAGAGAGGAGTGATTACCGAGTGTGCTTCAGTTCTTATAGAACGCCCTCACCTTGCCATACCTCTCCAGAGCTAATGAGAGCTGCTGTTCTCGGAATATTATCTATTTCTTATTGAAATCTGGTAGCTGTGGGTCTCCTTCCTTGCTCCATCGCACTCCTCTTCATCTTCAAGGTGGGCGGTTGTGTGACAACCCAGTCCGCATCAAAGTAGCTGATTGTGTCCCCCATGCAATGCCTGTGGCCTGTGTGTCACCGTGTGACCTTTGTTTATTTCATTTTTCTCTTTCATTTGTTCTTTTTTTTTTTTTTTTTAACATTCGGATGGTTTCCTCCTTCACATAATGAGGAAAGGACACCTATCCTGTGGGAAATGCGGCTTTCAGGTCCCGCGTGGGAAGCGAAGCGTTCTCATACCCGATGGGCGTGTCTGCTCTCCTGAAAGTAATGAGTCAGTTCTAATTCTGGAAGCCCTTGTCTGTGCCATGGTGGCGCTAAAAGGCAACATGATGAGATAACGCCGAAAACGTGAGAGCCTCCGTGATAATGGAGAGGCAACTCAGCAACGTGAGGGAGGGTGCAGTTACTGAAAAACGTGGCAATAAAGGTGACGGAGGGGGGAGGGCCCCGTGAACGATTGGGCGCTGTACAAATATCAGCCCGCGCCATGACGATAAAAATTAATAGTTTCAGTTAAGAAGCTGATTCTCGAAGGAGACATTTACCAGGAGGGGACATTTGCATATAAAATGAAAAAGAGCTCTAAAGAAGCACATGCTCTGGTCTCATTATTTTTCCAAGAGAATGAAGCAACGATTTGCCCATAATTGGTGCTTTGAAACAGGTGGGACGCGATAAGGTAAAAATCACAGCACGTTGGAATTCCTCTCCCCGGTCCTTGAGACCTTCCGTCGGAGGGATCTCAGAGACGGGCCTCGGCACTGCTGGTCAGTCCGAGATAACGAATCGTCCTCCAAATGGCAGTCCCACGACCTGCATCGTTTTCCCGGTCAAACCACCATAAGGAAAACGCTAAATGTCATTTCTCACCAAGGCGTCCTTCCTGCCCCGGCTGGAGACCTGCGGGGAGAGAATGGGGAATGCCAACTTCCTCCCTCTTCCAGACCTTTCCAGACCTCGCCTGTTCTTGCCTTCTACCCACTAAGGTGCCACGGGCCTTTCCAGGACTGAGGCGGAAAAGAAGGGGGCAATGCCAAAAAGAAAAGTGACCTGATCGTCATGTTGTAAGGCACTGCAGCTGCCTGTCCAAAGCTGGCCCCTTCTCAAAAAATCCCAGCCGAAAATCTGCAGCTGTCCTTCCCGTGGTGTGAAGGCGGTATCTCCTCTGCTGCCTCTCCCTCGGTCCTCTGTTATCCGTCCTTCTCTCCGTAGGGTCTACAATGACTACGGACACAAGCTGGCCCCTGGGACCCCCCGCTGGTAGACGGGCAGGTGTCCCCGACTCTGCTTCCTTCACCCTGCGGTGAGGAGGCAGCTCGCTGGCCAGCCTCGTGCTCTGAAAATTTCCCGGCATAATTTAGATACTCTCACCGCGTCCACAGACTTCAGGAAATATATATATTATATATACTCACCCCCGACTGGCCCTCTAAGGGCCTCCCACCGGACCTGAAGTGGGAGGGTTGGGGAGGGGAAGGGGAAGTCCCGGGTCCCCTGCAGCATAAGGAAAGGAGGGATTCTGCTCCAGCTCTCAAATAACTCAACCAGGAGGATTTTCCCAGCTCACAGGGAAGGCTCAGCCCTCCCAGCCAGCCAGCATCATAAACAGGGAAGACAGCCACTGACACACACATCGAACATCCAGCGAAATGCGGGCTCCAGAGAGACAGTGTCTGGGCGCACCAGGTGAAGAGGGCGTTTCTGAGAGGACTGAAGACACGTGAGCACACAGACTGGCTTTCGGTGCGAAGGAGACTCACTGGGATGGAAAGTCGGGAGAGTGAGAAGAGGTACAGAATGTAACATGCACGATATACCTACGCGGAGAATATGCACATCCATACAGTCGACGTGCGGTCTGCACAGTGGAACTCTATTTTGCCGGTTTTGCTTGTCTCCGTTTTCTAATTTTCAGCGACGTATATAAATTGCTTCTGTAAAGCAACACTTTAGGAGAGAAGGAAGCAAATTCTGTGGAAGAAGAGTCTTCTCTCCCTATTTTCCCCAACTCGGTAAGTAGCTATTGATGGTAAGCTAGCGTCGAAGTTTAAAATAAGAAAGGACTGGCTGGGACTCCGGTTTGCCCAGTCCTCTGTAAGCCGCCACACCCCTCCTGTGGAATCGTGTGGGAGGTCTGGTCCCTAGGACCCACCCCTTTGTGGCCTTTGTTTGTCAAAAACAAGGCAGATATACTTCCATTTTAGCCTCCGATTCCACACAGCATCCATTCACTGGAAGACAGACAACTCGTGCTTCAGCCTGGGCCTCTCCCAGCATTCGTCTGGACCACACAGACAAGCCCGGGTGGGTCTAATCTCTCGTCTATCTGGTCTGTTGCTAACACGCCGTTGCTGAGGTATAGCTGGAGAATAAAACCATCCAGTAGTTCGTCGTGGACGACCATGACAGTGTCAACTGACAACAGAAACACATAAATACCCTCGGCTTGAAAAGAACAAGAAGCATGCAATGTCCTCCCACCACTGCCGGAACGAAGTTTGTGTAGTTCAGTGTAGACTGCAGGGTACTGCCTTCCCCCGCCTGGCACGGTCTTCAGCCATTGACTCTCTCTGTCATCGGATTTGTGTCTGAGCTCAAACACCGTGCCCTCAAAGAGGATTTCCCGACAACGCCGTCCACTGCCGACCCCCTGGTTCCTCTCTGTGGCACTGTTTTCTCTCTCTTCTCTCCGTAGCCCATCGGTACTGAGGGTTACATTATCTATAATGTGTTAACAATCCGTTACACTTTCATTGCTGTGGTTTCCTTTCATGCTGAGGTCAGGACTTGGCCTCTCTCTGACTTTAGGATAAATTTCTCATACATATATAGTTTTTGTCATATACTATTTGCTGGATAACTATTTGTCAAATGAATGCATCAATGCTATAGATGTTTGCATTTAAATAAATATGCTTGCCTACCAATATCCATAAGAGGTATTGAGTTCAGCCCGGAGCTGAAGACAGCAGGCGTTTGCTGAGACACAGAACTGCCAATAATGTTTGAAAATATGTTTCCGTGAAAGAAATAAACAATGAAACATCATTTTTTTTTCTAGCATGTTGAAAAAGACTAAAAATGTGCACATTGGTATTGTCAAGAGTGTAATGGAAATAAATTTGCTCATGTTATAGTAGAGGGAATGTAAATTTGTATAATGTCCACGTAACTCCCCAGAATGTAACAAGATGTAAAATGTCCAGCAACCACTATCCTAGGGCATCTTGTGCAGAAAATGCCACTCAGGTGAAAAGTGATACAGACAGAGGGTATCCAGGGCTACTCTCAGAACAGTGAAGGCTTCATGTATGATTATTCCATTAACGGGATTGGCGTACGCGAAGCAGTGCACAGATATCGGGGAGAAAGTGGCTCCCCAGAGACCACACGCAGTGCCCTGAGGGACCTAGGGGAGACGCCCCACAACCCCCTGTGCAGGTTTCGTGAGACCCCCCCCAGCCCCCAGTCCTTATGGGATTTACCGATACACACAATAGAGGCAGGGGCCAGAATGAGGAGGTCAGGAAGCAGAGGAGAGAATGAGGACATCAGGAAGGGGAACTTCTTTAGAGCAGAGGAAAGGGCAGGGAAGTAGCTCAAACATCCCCACCTGTTGGTTCATCCTAATTGCTAATTCCATCCCTATTGTGCCGCGTTCAGCAAGGTGCTGCGTTCAGCACTTTCCACCAGTGAAGCCACTGTGTCTGTTGCCTCGGGACGCCGATCTCTGTCCCTGTTCTACGGTCCTATTCAAGGCCTCTACCTGCAAACACAAGACTGATGCTGAGGCAGAGGAATGAGCTGTGGTTATTTCTGGTGATGGGATTTCAAGTGATGTTTTCACTTTCTTCTCTGTACATTCCCCAATAATTCAATAATTTACACTTAACTTTCCTATTTTTTAAGCCAATAAAAGCTCTAACAAAAACCACAGTACTGTCCCTTTCAAGGCTATGGTGTGTTATACCCACTGTAGTATTTCAGCAGTTGAATAGAGTGCTAAGTGAATTGCAAAGCAATGAAGAATGAAGAGCTTCATTTTGTGATTAAAAAAAAATATATATGGCTGCCGCTTTAACCTTGAATTAATTGAATTTTGGGCTTGAATCTGGGTACATTCCTGAAGGTAAGCTGAATCTTATGTCTGCTCCTCGGAGTCGTGTGTCTTTTGTTGGGCTCCGGCAGTGGCGGCAATAATTGTAGACATCTCTCGTAGAAACCTCTGAACTCCCGCCTGGATTTATAACACTCTTCATGTTGATCCGGGAGTCTTTTGAAAAGCTTTGTACCATAATTAACTGGAATAAAAGATGAGTCATTGCACAACACAAGCTGCAAAAACGAAGCCCTATCTTTTCAGGAATAAGCAGTCTGTGTTGCATTATGATTTGGGGAGAGCTAGTTAGCCTCCAGCCTCAGATTTGATTTCAAAACAAAAGAAATATATTTAA